>NC_136763.1:802500-805000 GCF_936440315.1 Barbus barbus
TGCAAACGATACACCTGTAATTTTGAGTTTTAATCTCGCAATTAGTGCTGTCAAACGATTAATCGCATCCAAAATAAACGTTTTTGTTCACATAGTATATGTGTGTGTACCGTGTATATTTATTATGTATATATAAATACACACACATGCAGTGTATATTTAAGAATTTTTTTTACGTTTATATATTAAATATATTTATATATAATGTTATATGAATATAAATATATACATGTGTGTATTTTTACACAAATTGTTTAAAATATACACAGGACAAACACATTATGTAAACAAAAACTTTTATTTTGGATGCAATTAATCATGATTAATCGTTTGACAGCACTACTCACAATTAAAAAAATTCTTAGAATTTTGTCTTTACATTTTGCCATTTTGTTTTCAACATGGAATAGAATGTTGCAAAGACTCTTTTTGTGCGATGGCAACATTGTCAGAATTTAGACTTTCCGTCTCGTAATTCTGACTTTTTCTTGTAATTCTGACTTTACGTCTCACATTGTTTCCGGGACAGAATAAAAAATAGTAAAGGTAATTGCGACTTTTTGTCTCACAATACTTTAAAAAGTTATAAACCCACAATTTCGCAATTTTATTTTGACTTTATATTTTGCAATTTTTGTTTTCGCCATGGAATAAAACAAATTAAAAAAGGTAATTACAATTTTTTTATCTCACAATTGTCTTTTTGCAATTGTGACGTTATATCTAACAATTTAGATTTTTCTTCTCGCAATTCTGGCTTTCCCTCCAAATTCTGATATAACATGTTAAAAATGTAAAAATGGTGGTTGCGACTTTTTATGTAAATTCTGCCTTTATATTTGGCAGCTTAGATTTTTGCGGGGAAAAAACATCTGAATTGTCACACAAAAAGCAATAACACTTTTTTCAATAAACGTTTTTTATTCCTTAGCTGAAATAAGCTTCCGTAGCATACTGTATCCCACAATGCAGTGCATTAGACTTGACCTTTTATTTCCAGATGAACCAGAAGTGATATTTACATTAACAGTTATGCATTTATATTGATACATGCTTTTATCTAAAGCAACTTACAGTGACTTGAAACTATACAAGGTATTAAATATTAAAATCTATGACTTTAATATATTATCGTAAATTATAACAAATAAATAATATAATAAAGTACTTTTTTATTTTATTGTATTGATATATTTTGTATATATTTTAGTATTTTTTAAAATATTTTTATTTTATTAAATATTTTTATTTTAATGTCAAGGCATTTTTATACAGACATGAAATGCTAAATAATGTTAATTTCAGTTAAATAATTAGATGAAATGCTAAGTAATGCAGTAAACATGCAGTTCTATAGTGAAGTGTTTTACTGCGTTCTCTTTCAGGTGTTGTTTTCAGAAGTCAGCAGTATATAGTGTGTAGTGTGCTAGTATTTCATCTTTACTGGCTCCAGACGTCCCGTGAAGAGCTCGGAGGAGGCTCTTTCTTCTGAACGCTGAAATTAAAGGCGTTCCTTTGTGGCCGCAGCAGAAGAGGGATGTTAAATTAAGCTGCTGCACCTCCTTTTATGTTTAAATCGGGATCCGGGCATCATTTCAGTGGCATGCTTCCCTTTCTGGAGCTCGTGCACTGGGGGAAAGGGTTCTGCTGGGTCTTAAAGCATCTGTAATGCATGATAAAACAGCAAAATAAGGGTCATTTATTGAAAGGAAAGATGCATAGAGCAGTATTTGACAGACAGAAGTGTGTAGTTTGGAGACAGTAGATGTAGTTGGTGTTTGTGAAGCGTGTTTGATTGATCTTAGTCTCTTCTCTCCTCCTCAGAATGTGCCCATCTCCTGCTGGCCCATAATGCACCAGTGAAGGTGAAAAACGCTCAGGGATGGAGTCCGCTCGCCGAGGCCATCAGCTACGGAGACCGACAGATGAGTACGGCATTCATATACTGTTATACTTTTTGTTCATATTTTAAATTAGATTTTATTTTTACATTTTGTTTCCATTTTAATTTTAAATTTTGTTGTGTTTGTCATTTTATTATTATTATTTTTTAAATAATTTTCATAGTTTTGTAATTTTTATTATTTCTAGATTTGGTTTTTATGAAATTTCAGTTTGTTTAGTTTTAGTTATTTTAGTGCTTAAATGAAAATGAGAAATACTGCCTTGGGAACGTGCATGAATGCTAGCTCTAGTTCAAGTTCAAGTTTATTTGTATAGCGCTTTTTACGATACAAATCGTTGCAAAGCAGCTCTACAGGAAATTAAGCTTCCACAATATATTTATATATCGCAGAACCTTAATATATTTAACTTATGGCAAAATGTGGTAATTCTGTATGTTGTCTGAGCGTTGGCATCCTCTGAGGTCCTCTGAGGGGTTGGCATCATCTTTTCTCAGGTGTTCGGTCATCTCAGATCATTTAAGGGTTGGATCCAGACTGAAGCTTCTGTCATTCCTAGTTACCACGGGATGTTAATCAACAGAGAAACAAATAGA
>NC_136763.1:810000-865000 GCF_936440315.1 Barbus barbus
ATTTATCAGAGCGGTCATCAGACAGGTTTAACACACGCTGTGTTATTAATCATCATGTGCAGTCGCTGTTTCTGTATTTCATCTCTCTTGTGTGTTGTTCTTTAGCTGGGGGACTTCTATCTGGAGCTGCACTGGGACTTCCAGAGCTGGGGTGAGTCTGATCGTCTGCTTTGTGTTTCACTCGCTAGAGTCGTTGTGTTAGCGCGCGTGTGTGTGTGTGTGTGTGTGTGTGAGAGAGTGTGTGTCTGTGTGTGTGCGTGTGTGTGAGTGTGTATGTGTGCGTGTGTGTGTGTGTGTAAAATATGAATGAATGAATTTAGTTGTTTTGGGTAGAAATATGACTTGTTTAGATTTGATGAGATTCTGTTAAGCAACAGTATTGCCAGTGCTGTATAAAGGACCTGAAAGCAACAGATATCTTACCAGAAAATCACTTTGGTAGAAGTTAGTCACCATTTAGAATATGACTTGAGTAAAAGTCTTAAACTATGTGATATTTATTGTACTTAAGTACGAAAAGTATTTTTTAAATATTAAACGTACTTAAGAAAAAGTACAAGTAAATGCAAAATGGAAAAGGAGCAAATAAATATATATGTATGTATATAAATGTTCATATTGAGTAGCAAGATTGTGTTGAACTATTTTTTCCATTTTGTATTTTTGGGTAAGAATAAGAAGCTCTTCATGCCTTTCACTCCATCACATGAAAACATGTCTGGAATCTGCCTCTGAAATAGCATTTAGCTGTATTTACACTCAGAGGGGACATGATACGTTACACTGCAGTTACAGATGCATAAATAGGCCTAATGTTGTGTTTTTAATTAATTTAAGACATGAAATGAAAACCGGCAGTAGGTGACAGCAAGTGTCTGTTAATGAGCGAGTCACTGAGATCCAACCGATTCATTCAGGAACAAAGCATTTGACTAAAGAGTGAATCACTGAATCATTTATTCAACCGATTCATTCAGGAACAAAGCATTTGACTAAAGAGTGAATCACTGAATCATTTATTCAACCGATTCATTCAGGAACAAAGCATTTGACTAAAGAGTGAATCACTGAATCATTTATTCAAACGATTCATTCAGGAACAAAGCATTTGACTGAAGAGTGAATCACTGAATCATTTATTCAACCGATTCATTCAGGAACAAAGCATTTGATTAAAGAGTGAATCACTGAATCATTTATTCAACCGATTCGTTTAATAAGTGAACAGCATTGCTCAGAGACTCAAACCAGTGCTGTGATCTTTGTTTGGAACTGTTTTCATTGGCAAAATTGAGCAAAAACAAGCAATATTATGTCTAAAATATAAGTCACTTAATGCTAACTTTATTAAACTTGTATAAAATGATTATTACATTTGTTATAATGCTGATATCTGGGAAAAACAGTACTCTTTGTGTGATTATAGATTAAGTTAACTATATTAAATTATATAAATATAAAAAGCATGCAGAAACATTTTTGGCGTCTATAATTTATAATGCCTGAATTTTGAGTTTTAATAGAATCATAAATCATGTGTGTGTGATTTGGTGATATACTTGATAATGTCACATTACAACAGCACTTCCCCTATTATCACAGAAGATATACTGTATAACGCACACCCCAGACTGGACTTTGACTGGAAGTGCATCATCTGTGGTTGTGCCCGCTGCACTCGAGTCTAACAGACCACTGATTCTCAAACCTGCTCCTGCAGTCCATGCTAGCGAATATGCTTCGGGAAATGTATCTGAGTAAAAGTAACAGTCGGCTGAAATATAAAAACTCAAGTAAAGTACAGATACTCCCAAAAAATACTTAAGTACTGTAACGAAGTATTATTACTTTGTTGCATTACAGCACCGACTAATGCATAGAAATCATGGCTTGTTTTCTATCAGGTCTGTTTTTAGTCCAGCAGATGTGTTTGAAGTTGTTGATTTCCTCTTCCTCAGTGCCTTTACTCTCACGGATTTTACCCTCCGACGCCTGTAAGATCTACAAACAGGGCATCAACATCCGGTACGTTTGATCTGAGTCCTATTCCTGCTCTGGGTAGTGTGTAACCGTCACAGATCAGCGTTAGTGTGACTAGAATTCATTAATATTATATATTTCATTATTAATTTTTGATTTATTACTATCTAAAACCATAAAAAACTTGTGTTGCTTGAAATAAAATAAACTGAAATAAACATAAAAAAAACGTAAACTTATAAATAGGAATAAAATATGAAAAAACGTGCCATTGAAGCGTATCTTATTTCATATTTTATTTTAACCTTTTTAGTTTGATTTTAATTGTAAAAAAAGTCAGTTTGATTAACATAAATTATTTTTTAATTAAAAAATATTTTTAAATCATTTATAAATGTCAGTTAAACTTAATACGTATTAATATAGTCGGATATCATGGAACTTTTACTTTTGTTCCACGTCCCTCAATCAAATTAGATTTTTGCTCTTTGGTTTAAATGAATGTACTAAAATAACACAAAAAATGAAATAAAAAATCAATTAAAAAAAAAGAATAAATGCCATAACTGTGTTGTGTTTGTGCTGTAGTTTGGACACTACACTGATCGACTTCACCGATATGAAGTGTCAGCGAGGAGACCTGAGCTTCATCTTCTGTGGAGACGCCGCTCCCTCCCAGTCCTTCGTGGTTCTGGACAACGAGCAGAAGGTTTATCAGCGGATTCATCACGAGGCATGTTCTCCGTCTGCTCGCTCATCACGCGTGTTCTGCACCAGTGTGTGTGTGTGACGTGTGTGTGTGATGTGTTTCAGGAGTCCGAGATGGAGACGGAGGAGGAGGTGGACATCCTGATGAGCAGCGACATCTACTCTGCCACGCTCTCCACCAAATCCATCACCTTCTCCCGCGCGCAGACCGGCTGGCTCTTCCGAGAGGACAAAACCGTACGTGTCTGGGTCACCAAATCACACTGCTGGCCAAATGACCAGAACACTAGTATCTCCAGCAGCTAAAACTGGTTTGAAGTCAGTTATTTCTATCTTCTGCTGGAGTGTGTCAGTATGAAACATTCATTTAGTCATTAATAGTAATAATCCAGTGAGATGTTTGAGATCTGATCTGATCATCATCAGTCTGTCTGGAATGACATGAAGAAACAGAACAAACTGAGACTAAATCCAGAAGAACTGTGTCTTCAAGACGCTTCAAGAAACCTCCTGCAAACCTCCTGAGAAACTCTGCTCAAGAGCACTGAGGACAAAAGCTGCTTTAAACACAGAGCATGCTCACAACACATGTTGATTTACTTTAGTTCTTCTGGATTTAGTCTCAGTTTGTTCTGGTTCTTCATGTCATTCCAGACAGACTGATGATCATCAGATCAGATCTCAAACATCTCACTGGATTATTACTATTAATGACTAAATTAATGTTTCATACTGACACACTCCAGCAGAAGATAGAAATAACTGACTTTAAACCAGTTTTAGCTGCTGGAGATACTAGTGTTCTGATCATTTGGCCAGAGCTGTACATGATCTGCAGATTAATAAATCTAATTAATCACACATCAATTTGGGGAAGGAAATCTTTTGATTTAACAGAATGTTTATTTTACAGTGTGTCAGGTTGCATCTGAAGTGGCATTTAGGTGTATTCTTTGACTCTTCAGGAGTGGCATCAATTAGAATTGCATTAATAATGCTATAAAATGAATGGTTTTAAATGGACATTAATGAATCATATTTGCAGATATTTGAGAAGAAACAGCACTCTTACACGAGATATTGATGAACTAGATACCATAGAAATGACACAAAAAGGGGCATTTTTGCCCCATATATTGAATTTTAGGGACATTCGAGCTGAATTCTGGTTGTTTCTGACACAATATTATCTGTTTCAAAAATTGCTGTCTGAGCGACACGTGTTGGCGTTTCGTTCCTGAACAAATCAGCGTTTTCGAATGATTTAAAGCATCTGTTATAGAAACATCTGCTTAGTTTCTGAATGAATCAGCTGTTTTGGATGAATTGGTTGAATGCAGTGTTAATTTTGGCAGGCATTTTTGATTTAGTCTTAGTCTTTATCTTGAGACGAAAATGCTTAATAGTCTTAGTCACATTTTAGTCATTTGAGTCTATCATAGTTTTAGTCTAGTTTTAGTCGACGAAAAGTCATTGCATTTTTGTCAACTTTTAGTCAAACTGCAGTTACCAACATTTATTTTGGTAGCTATTTTATATGTAGTATTTAAACAAAAACAGTCATCAATTCTTCTCTCTTTAGACCAAATCAATTAAGCTTAGTTATGAGAAATTTGAATCAAGGATTGAATTTGGAAAAACTGGAATAAATTTTCATTTTTTGGTAGAAATATAAATTAAACTTATTTTTCAGATACAGTAGGTTTACTTAACAAGTATACATTTATTTAACATCTTTTGTTGGTTAACATTTATGACAGATAATTAGGAATGCTGTCCATTTAAGACGGAAGGTATGTATGTAATAGCCTACTGACATACATTCAGTTTTCACCTGTTTAAGCTCACTTAAACCATAATGGACTGTATTTCCGTGAGATACTCTACATGAGAGACATGTGGACTGCTGTGTGTGTATTTGAGCTCTGAGAACTGATCGCGCGCTGTATGAGAACTGAAGAAGTGGAGCGTGCGCGAGAGAGAGCACTTCTATCAGCGCGTTTCCGCCTAACGCACCTTCACTGACTTTAAGTTAATCGACAATGAATTGTGACTCCCGGGGAAAACGGGACGTCTGGTCACCCACTCCCTAACCCTTCGGTTGCTGAGGCCATTGTTTCTGATCGCTATAGTTCGCGTTTTGGTAGCCTATCCGTCCACTGCGGCTGCCATACTGAGACAGACTAGATATGCAAACGCCCCTTATCCAATGACAGAGACGCACATTTTGAAATACAAGTCAGTTAACTTAGCCTATAGGATGTATTTTGAATGTCCGGTAGTCCTCAAATAACATTTTAGTCCCGTCTCGTCTTGTTAACGAAGACGCGCATAAATTTCGTCATAGTTTTTATCATCAGATATTAGTTTTAGCTCCTCAACGTCTCGTCTTAGTCACAGAAAAAAGGTTCGTTGACGAATATTTTTCGTCGTCGTCTTAGTCAACGAAATTAACACTGGTTGAATGAATGATTCAACGACTCACTTATTAAGACAGTGGTTTAAATATGACACGACACGCCTAGACCTGCTCAAAAACACACTCAGAAAAATATGATCTAATTATCATTATCAACAGAATCTGAAAATAACTAGATGGCATTTCTGGCCTGTATGGCACACCTGTAGTGCTGTTCTGAGTGGTTTGATGGCGTCTGACAGCATCGTCTCGTTGATGTTCCCGCAGGAGCGAGTGGGGAATTTCTTGGCAGATTTCTACATGGTGAACGGCCTGGTTCTGGAGTCCAGGAAGAGACGCGAGCATCTGAGCGAGGAGGACATCTTGAGGAACAAGGCCATCATGGAGAGCTTCAGCAAAGGAGGGAGTATCATCGAGCAGAGCTTTGAGGTGAGTTCAGTCACGTAGGGCTGTGGAATTAATCCAAATACAGTTTCCATTTCAGCCTCCAACGATTATGAGAATACGATAATCGAGATAAAACAATTATTCCACCTCCTTTCTATCGGTGCGCTTTCGCTCCTCCATAGAAGCTCAATTTCATGTGCAAATCAGTAAAATCATGTAACACGATTTTGCAAATTGTGATTTTGCTTGATTTATTAAAGTTGATTAAATTTATTAATGTTTTAAAAGTGTAAAAGAGAACATGCGCTGTTTCTCAGGAGGATTTCTGTGGATGAGCTCAGAGACGGAGCAGAACACGGACACTATTAGTCACGCTGAATCAATTAGTGCTGTCAAACGATTAATCGCATCCAAAATAAAAGTTTTTGTTTACATAATAAATAAACACAGTACACACACATACTGTATTATGTAATCAAAAACGTTTATTTTGGATGCGATTAATCGTTTGACAGCACTAATAATAACGCTTCCTCCAGTGAAAGTGTTCTGGTCTGAATCAGGAGAGAAATCTGCAGATCAAGCAGCGTTTACAAGACAAAACAGCTCTAAACTAATATGTGGCTGGATTCTGATGTGAGAGACAACAGCAGATGCACTTTTTCACTGGAGGAAGCGTTATTATGGACTCGTATTTCAGTTAAAAAGGTGTTGATGATGGATTTGTTTCAGCTTTTGTCTTCTCCAGATGTTAACTGATGGACTGATGAAGTATAAAAGCACAATAAACCTCCGTTTAACTCACAGACGATGATGGTGTTTAGTTTAACACTGAGCTGAGGTTGATTGTGCTGGTGACCATTCTCTATTACAGTGTAAACCACATTCAAGTTTTTGACCTGAGAACAAGAGATGTTGCTCATTGATGAGTTTTCTGTAGTTTAACCTCTGTTTCTCTGTGCTCTCACAGCCGGTGAGGCGTCAGTCGCTGACCGCTCCGTCTCCAAACACTATCTCCTGGGAGGAGTACATCACCGCTGAGACGGGAAAGTACGTCAGACCTCCATCATAAGCCCTATTCGGACGGGAATTGTTTCTCAGGGGGACGCAAGTTATTTTCACCATTTACAGGGGGTAGTCTGTGGTTTTATTGCCGTCTGAATCCAGAATATTGGTGTTTATCTCTCATAACCCCTATAAAAATCCTATAAAAAATGTGGTAATTTAATTGCCGTCCGAATCCACATCACTGAAGAAATCAATTCAAAATTCAACATTTAATACCTTTTTGACCTTAAAATGTTTATGGTTTAGAGTGTATGTAAAACAAGTGATCTTTAACAGACATCTTGCAGACATACATGTGCTATCTGGGTATATGTCTATATCGTGTATAATTATATACAACTATATAATAGTTATAGTGTGTGTATATATATATTAGTATCCCAAATGGGCCTGATAGGACGTATTGCGGATGAGCAAACATTCTTAAAAAAAAAAACAACATCTTGCAGATGTAAATGCAGACGTCAAATAGACATCTCCGTGATGCACGTGTGCTATCAGGGATATAGTCTATTTTCCTATTTCTAAACAGGAGATTTAGATAAATAATAAATAGGATTATATATTATAAAATATGCTTGGAATAATAAGAATACATTTTACATAATAAATGAATTTTATTTACAGCAGACAATCATGTGACTGGCCGCGTGAGCAGCGCTCATCACAGAACTCGCTGTGAATAAATCACTCTCTGAATCCAGGAGTTTTATCACTGATGTAAATGTATTTTTACAGACGTCCATATGAGAAACAATTACCGTCCGAATAGGGCTATACGTCAAGCACACGGTGAGAGGAGCTGAAGGAGGCTCATGTCCTGTGTTTGGTCTCCTCTAGGGCTCCTCATCTGGGCCGAGAGCTCGTGTGCAAAGAGAGCAAGAAGAACTTCAAAGCAACTGTAGCCATGAGTCAGGACTTTCCTCTGGGCATCGAGTCGTAAGTGTCCCGCGTTCAGCAGACTCCTGTCCATGTCCATGTGCTGTTTGTTACTGATCACGACTTGTTTTACAGGCTGTTAAATGTTTTGGAGATCATCGCACCCTTCAAGCACTTTAATAAACTCAGAGAATTTGTTCAGATGAAGCTTCCGCCTGGATTTCCTGTCAAACTAGGTAAACAGATACATGTAGCATAAACGGCTAAAAACACATCTCTTTACTTGACCCTCTAACTCTAGCACTCTCTATTCTAATTCTGTTTGATCTATTCGTTTTCTTTTTTATTTAAAAAAACAACACTTGGTCCTCTATCACTTACGCACTCTATTTGTTTTCTAACTGCTTGTTTTTGTTTTGTTTGTTTGTTTTATTTATTTATATAGCACAATTAAAACAACACAAGGTTGACCAATGTGCTGTACAGTAACAACTAATAAAAACAGGACCATATCACAGAAAGACAAATAGTGCGAAATTAAACAAAATAAAAATAAACAGGTAAAACAAACAACATAAAATAACAAACCCCAATATTGAAAGCTCAGTATGATCAGCCAAAAGCTAGTTCTAATAAATACAGTTTCAAATTTCTCTTAAAAGACCCCAATGTAGGTAAGACGTGACGGCAAACTAAACTTTTTCTTTAAAGAGGTCATCGGATGCCCATTTTCCACAAGTTGATATGATTCTTTAGGGTCTTAATGAAAAGTCTATACATACTTTGGTTCAATTTCTCAATGGTAGTGTAAAAAACACCCTTTTTACCCTGTCAAAAACAGCTCTGTTCACAGCAAACCGTTTCGGTGCATGTCCCTTTAAATGCTAATGAGCTCTGCTGACCCCACACTCAAGGCGGGTCTGTGATTAAACACTAGTGTCAATCAACAGTCGTGGGAGGGGCCTGGGTCTGTGTGACATCACACAGCCAAAAATCTGAGAAAGGGGTTATCATTTATCGGCATTTTAAAAAAGCACTGGGTGGATTTTTATCATTATAGGGTGGTTGTGTAAACACACTGCCAACACATTTATGTTCAAACAACATGCAAAAGTGAATTTTGTATCCGATGACCCCATTAAAAACACTACCTCTCTATATTCTATTTCTATTCTATGTACTTGTTTTCTTTGTATGTGTGTGTGTTTTTATAGAAATATATGTGTGTATATATATATATTTATGTAAACTAATAAACTGTAAATTACACTGTAAACAATACATTGTAAGGTAATAAACTGAAAAAAAATTTGTGCTGCCAAATGATTAATCGCGATTAATCGCGTCCAAAAATAAAAGTTTTTGTTTACATAATATATGTATACATACTCCGTATATTTATATATAAATACACACACATGCATGAACATATTTTGAAAATATTTACACATTTATAAATAATATAAATTATATGAATATACATTTACATTTGCATTTAATTTATAAACGTAACATTTTTCTTGAATATTTATATATATAAATAAATATACACAGTACACATATATTATGTAAACAAACACTTTTATTTTGAATGTGATTAATTGTGAATAATCGTTTGACAGCACAAAAAATACTAATAAACTGTAAAAAAAAACACCACAAACTAATAAACTGTAAAGTGCACTGTAAACAATACATTGTAAACTAATAAACTGTAAACAATACACCATAAACTAATAAACTGTAAACAATACACCATAAACTAATAAACTGTAAAAATACACTGTAAACTATACACAGTAAAACAATACGCTGTTGTAACTAATGTAATTAAAAAAAACAAAGCTTAATGTAAATTTCCAATATCTGCCACTTGATTATTGTGATGCAAAAATAACTAGAATGGCAGTTTGTATTGTTTTATTATAGCTGATGTTGCCTGAAGTGCTTGTTTTGTTCTTCAGGATTTTGTAAAATTAATATGAAGATGATTTAATGCAGTGATGATATATTTGGCCAAAAAGACGAATGTGGATTTATTTGGAGGCTGGATGAATACGAATATTGTTGTTGTCCCATAATTACAATAATTCCACAGTAATGTGAACGCAGCATCATCTGCTGTATGTTCTGATGATGATGATGATGATGTGCTTCTCTTCCAGACATCCCTGTTTTCCCCACCATCACTGCCACCGTGACCTTTCAGGAGTTCCGTTACGACAAGTTCGACGACTCCATTTTTACGATTCCCAACGACTACAAAGAGGATCCCAGCCGCTTCCCAGACCTCTGAGCCGCTCCCCGTCCTGCTTTACCCCGCCTCCATCTCCTCCCATCTCCCTCCGGTCACTTCTGAGTCCAGACCATTGCAGATGGACACGTGTAGGGAATACTTGACGTCATACGAACACAAAGGGATCGTGCTGAAGTGAGAGTGAATCCGAAGCTGCACTACATGATGAAGCTCCGGACTGAGACTCCGGACTCCGTGTTCAGAGCTCAGGACGGTGCGGTACGTTAGAAACACGGAGCGTCGCTTCACATCACCTCTGTAACTGGCAGGAAATACGGCATTATAAATTATTACACAAGCCGAGTTTTCATATAGATCTTTGTACAACTGTTACAAACTTCGCTTAAAGGAAACGTGTATATTTAGGAAAGAAGCGGAAGGGGTCTGTATACAATGTCTGTCATTTCTACAAACTTTGTGTAAATACCACTTCCTTCTCCAGTTCATTTGCTTGTTGCATTATGGGAAATGGGCTTGTTCACTCTGCCCTTCACTGTATGTTTGTTCGGATCATTTGCTTTCTCACATCTTAGTGGAGGATCGGACCGAATGTGAATGTAGCAGAAACGGACGAGACTTTCACTTTACGTTCACCTTGATAGATGGATGTAAATACATTCAAATTTAAATATGTTTTCCAATGTAGTATAATATAACTGACGAGTATGTTTATTGAGATATTAGTGTAAAATGTTTCGGAGACGTTCGAGATACGGCGGGTGTTTTATATCAGTGTTGGCTGTGTGCCGAGGGAAGAGCAGCTCACGTCACGTTTGCACAGCAGTATCCCGCTGGACAGTTTGCTCTTTTATGTCTCCTTTCTTTCTTCCTTTCTGAATGGAAACCTGCTGCCACGCTTCCATGACCCACTACAGGTTAGTGTGGAAACTCATGTGTTTTGCTGTTTTCCGTTTTTATTTTTATGTCTTTTTTCTTGTGTTTCATGTCATTGTTTTTAGATGCTTTATGCATTCAGTAATTCTTCAGATTTTCTCCCAAATGCATTGAACTCTCGGATGTACAGCAGGAACCTTGTATGAACCTGCTGCACTTTTACACAACAAATTGTAATTAATAAAATGTCCACGTATCAGTCTTCTGTGAGGATTTGTTTTGGTCAAACTGTCTTTATTAGCAAGATACTGCTGCCTTGGACTCATGGGGGTGCTTAAAGCTTCTATTTTATAGTACTCAACATTTGAAGTGGATGGAAAAGGTTCATTAAAGTTGTCCTAAGACTAGAAGGGTATTGTTTTGGTTTTAGGACGACTTTGATGAAAGGTTTTGATCCACTTCAGATGCTGACTGTAGGCCTTCTACAATAATGTGCTTCAACTATTGTGATTTCGCGGCTTTCTGGAATACTTGATTCTGATTGGTCAGTCGCGGGGTTCAGCGGGAAAATATGTTCAAATATTCACGTCGTCAATAGCAACGCTGTACGTCAAACCGCTGCAACGCCTCACACAAGCGTCGCCTCAGAGGACGAGTATTAATATGATTTTTGTTGCAGTATTTTGCTGATTGTTTTGTTTATTGTAATGGACTACTTTTGTCTCACCGGCAGCTCGAAGGTAATATACAGGTAAAAATCGTTCTTTATTTAGTGAGTATGTAGGCTAATAAGCCTTGAACACTCAGGCCTGGTTTAGACTAAGCCAGGATTAATTTAGGCCATAGATGATAGCTGAGAGGTTTAAGTGATTTTTATAAATGTGCTTAGAAAACAAACATTACTGGTGTGCATCTTGAGACAAAACAAAGAAACTGATAAGATCAGTGCAGGTTTCTTTCAGTTAAAACATTTAGGACTAGGACTAGGCTTAAACCAGTGATCTTAATATAGGAAGTTTATATAAAGCACATTTCAGTAACACTTTATTTTACTGTTACATCTATTAGTTGCTTTATTAGCATATTACTAGAATATTAGCCGTGTATTCGTGCTAATTAAGCACATATTAATGCCTTATTCTACATCCCTAATCCTACCCAATACCTAAACTTAATTACCTTAACTATTAATAAGCAGCAAATTAAGAATTGATTGAGGGAGAAGTCATAGTTAAACACAAGGGATTTAATTTGAAAGTAAATGCACAGCTAAACAGATTAGATTTAAATAAAGCCTTTATAAATCTTAAGTACCTTTGATTTGTACATTTCAGTCTTGATGAATAAACCCATTTTAATTCATTAAAATAAACACATCTCAAATAGATAAAAATAAATTCAAATCCATTGAATAGCTGTTAGGTTTGAGTCATGTAGTTCTATAACCATAAAGATATAGTTATTATTATTAGTGTGAAATCCACACAACTAACGGCACAGAGGAACGATATTATTAATAACAGAGCTGTTTCTCAATATTAATATCACCTTCAAAGCGATCGACAGCCAATCAGAATCCATCCTTCTTTAAAGACCTCGAGCATTTAAAGCTACAGAACTCCAATAAACAGAACATTATCTTGAGTTGGTGTGGACGCTAACATAGTTATCGATGATGGTACCTTTAATTTTGTGTTATTACTTATAATTATTGTTTGTTTCGATAATTATTGAAAGCGCGAGCAAAAAAAAAAAAAGTTAAATATTTGCATTCAATTACAGCAAAAATGTCATTAAATGATCGAAATATATTTGTTGCTCTTGACAAAAGATCTGCTCACCATTATATGCGGTATAATTTCCCGTTCAACAAAACTGAATGGAATGAATAAAACTGTTAAAATCTCAGAAAATATTTGTTTCACAAGCCTCTAACAGCTCCAGGAATGTGGTTTTGAAGGAACAAATGGACAGGAATTTCATATGAAGTTTTATTCTGAATTGGTAACATTGCAAACAGAAGTCATGTTCTTCTCAAACTACAGTCTGATGATGGTGTTCAGTACAGAAACACATTGCAGGAGATACAGCTGGACTGCTGAATGACCTGCCAGAGAAGTAATCCAGTTTACGTGACGTTCCACAAACGTTCTGCAAGTTTAAAAAGACAAACTAACTCAGGCTAGCTATAAAAAACAAATGCAATTTCAAAAAAAAAAAAAACACTGCTTGACAATGTTATCCAAGCACTTTTAATTAGGGGTAATTCGTTTAAATAGAAACTGCAAACAGACATAGCAAATGGGTGTATTTTTCAACTGTCTACACTAAATATACAGTATAACATCATTCCACATCAGTCATGAGAGAAGAAACGGCTCTAAAACCCAGGGAACATCTTAAGATGAGCATGTACCAGTAAATACAGCAGATTCTGAGGATGCAGAATTTAAAAAAACAAGAAGGAATGAAGGAGTTGTGAGAGGAAAGTTACAGACTGATTCAGGACAAGCTTTCCTCCATCTAAACTCTATCAATACACTCAAACACTGATCCGTGGGCTGTTTCAGTCGCTCATGTCCATGTCTTCGTCTCGCTGGTCTTCACTGTGTCCGTCCGACTCGCCGTGACCTGCGTCGTCTGCGCTGTCCACTTGTGGCTCTTTAGCCTGCGGCGACGAGGCGGTGTCCGAGTTCCTCTCACGCTCTTCCTCGTGTTCGCTGTCGTAGCCCTGCTCCTCCTCATCGTAGTCTCTGGTCACCTGCGGAACAGAAACAGAATTCAGAAGCCGGACTAGAATGCAGATATGCCAACCTTGGCACCTGATGAGTGCCATCAGTAGGGCTGTGAGCGTGGTATTAATATCCTAACAAAACTCATTAGGATATTAATAAAAGATCATGTTCCATGAAGATATTTAGTAAATTTCCTACCATAAATATCAAAACTTAATATTTGATTTAGTAATATGCATTGCTTACTTCAATTGAACAACTTTAAAGGTGATTTTCTCAATATTTAGATTCCAGATTTTCAAATAGTTGTATCTCAGCCAAATATTGTCCTATCATAACAAACCATACATCAATGGAAATATTATTTATTCAGTGTTCAGATGATGCATCAATCGCCATTTCGAAAAATTGTATGATTTGTAGGAATTGAGAAAAAAAAAATAAAAATAAAAAGACTGCAGTATAGTCATTTGAAGGCAATAGTCAGCAGAGTTGATTTAGAGGAAAATCAAGTTAAAGCTCCTCTATTATGTATTAATATTAGAAACTAACATTTATTTTTCTACGAGGATACTTTTAAGGAAAATTAATGGTCTAGTTTCATTTGAGCAAAAATCTGGCTTTAAACTTGAAAGAAATAAAGATTTGGCATTTATCATGATAATTATTGATATCGTCTGATAAGAATTTTTTTTTTTTTTTTTTTGGCCATACATCCCAGCCCTACGCAAAACCAAGGAAACAAATTCTGATTGGTCAAACTCATCTTTTGTGGTCTGCGTAGTTTAGAGTGACGAATCGCACCAGCGTACTTTGAGGTCAAGATGCGTATCCGCTACATCAAATGCACAGGTAGGCAGGTCTGTAGAATGTAAAGCGCAGTGGTTGACTGGTTAGTGAACGCAAGACAGTCGTACCTTCACATCTCCCTTCTCGCTGTCGGACTTCCTGTCTCTGTCTCTCTCGCGGTCTCTGTCCTTGTCTTTGTCTTTGTTCTTCTTGCTGGAGGAACGTTCCATTTTGTCCCGATTTCTGTCCCAATCATCCTTCCTGTCTCGGTCACGGTCTCTCTCGCGGTCTTTATCCTTCTTTTTCTCTTTCTTGTGTCTGAGAGAGTGAGTTTTCAGGTTAAAGCAGGTCTGAGGAAGGAGGTGTGATTGTGTACGAGTGTGTGTGTGTGTGTGTTACCTGCGAGGAGACGGGGAGCGGGACACTTTCCTCTTGGGAGATCGTGACTTCTTCGGTGATCGAGACGCACTGCGACTTCTCCTGTGCCGTTTGCTGGAGGAAGACACATTCACTGGGTCAACATCTGAACCATGGTAATGTACAGTAACTCCACATTTTCACTTTAAAAGTGCATTTGTGAAAAAACTAAGGTTAGAATGACTTTTGAGGCAAAACCCAGCCATAAAAATGAAATTATGGACAATTGTTTCGCATTTTCAGGTGAATAAATCTAAATTAACTAATTTGCAATATGTGCTAGTATCTGAATATTAAACCACAAAAAGACTGCTAATGAAATAGAGCCTGAAACTAAAAGAAAAAAAGTGTCAAAAACCTTGAAACTGTTAAATATATTACTATTGTACAATAGCATATACTTAAACAAAATTTCTGAAAAACAAAATATATTACATTAGTGCAAAAATATATATTTTTAATTATTGAATTTAAATGTAAAATTTATTAAACCATTAAAATGCAATCCAAAAAAAAATAAAAAAACTGAAATCGTAAAATTTGGGAACATATAAAAAAACATTTTTTAGAGCGCTAAAATTATTTATTAAACTTCTAATAAATTGTTATATTTATCATTTTACACCATATCAGCATCAAAAGCTATATTTATGGCAAACTCAAAAATAACATTTTAAAATAGTGTTAGCAATAATTCAATGAATTGTGTAGACTAATACAACTATGTAATTAACAAAAATTATAGACAATCTTTGGTATTTGATCAAAACTTCGTTTTCCCAGGAGAAACTTTAAAAATGTCCATTAATGTTTCTGTGTAAAAATGTTTTCTAGTATCATTTAAAACAGAACACTAATAAAATGGACTTGAACCATACTTCATTAAACCATACACACATGGGTAAATCTTGTGTGACCACAGCTACATCTTCTATAAACAGTCTGGTCAATAAATGTTCTGATGACTACAATTTTATTTAACCATTAAAACAATTGTTTTTTTAAATTTGGGAGAAAAACAAAACAAAAACTGATTGACTGGGGCTCGACACTCACCGGCTGGTACTGCGGGAGCGTCTGGCGCTGCTGTAGCTCTTGGGTGGAGTTTTTGAACGTTTCCTGATCTTGTCTTCCTTCCTCCGATCTCTACATCAGAAACAAACGCAAAGATCCAATGAACCACTGCCACGCCACAACTGACCCAGAGAAACCCGGAGCATCTCTCACACGCTTGAGACTCACCTGGACCTGGAGCGTCTGCTGCGGTCCCTGGAATGAGTCCTCCTCCTCCTGGGGCTCTTGGACCTCCTCCGGCTCCTGGAGCGAGATCTCCGTCTGGAATGACTCTTGGAACGCCTGCACTCACAGCAAACTCAAATCAGACCATGACTGTACTAGGGCTGTCATATAAAAATTTGAATTTAAAATATTTGTCGAATTTAAAATAAAAATCCACATTCGAATGCAAAAACGTTGCATTTGAATTGTGCATCAGGCAGCTTTATCGATGGTGTACGAGATACGATGATGAGCTGCGTTGTTATTTCAAAATATTGCGAACAAAACAAAACTGTTTACGGCAAAACTGGAACCAAGCCGTTCACACAGAACTCATATTTAATCTCATGTTCTATGGACGGTTTCAACTGCAACTACAAACAAACGTTACTGCGCGCTTCTGGTGGCCCTAACTTAACTTCCAGTTAACCCTAACCCCTGCAAAGAATCAATAACAGCAGCAGCAAAGTCCCTCTAGAGTAGATTATTTCTGATAACAAGCTAAGTATGTTTGCTGTGTATATCAGATGGGCTTATAGAACATGCAAACTCATTCTCTGCCAGCAGGAGGCGCTTTTGGAGCGGCAGAGATAGAGGTTTGTACACAAAGGCAAGATGAAGTGAAAATGACATTGAACATTTTCTGAAGACAGTCAGTTTCCTTCAGAGATAAAGTGATTTAAGAACACCTGCGCCGCATTTTGATTTTGAAGCGTGCAGTGTAGGGGTGTGCTCAAAATATCGATTCTTAGATACATACCGATATAATAAATAAAGATACAGTATCGATATTCTAGCCCTTAGTATCGATACTCCGCCCAGCCATTAGGGGGCGCAGCGGCACCCGCGAGTTTAAAAAAACTCATGGAAAATGTTAAAGCAAGATGTAGCATTTAAGCGATTTCAAAGTGAAATATGTTATGGCAGTACATGGTGTCACAAAAAAGAATTATAAGAAGATTTAATAAGAAGTTAAGAATAAGAAGAAGAAGATTTTGTGCTTGTGTGAGCTCAGACTGTACCCTTGGAAAGTTAAATGTTGACTTGTGGTAATTTCCAGATTAATACAATTTGTGTACAATTAATCAGAGCACTTAAAGTTGCAAATATTTAAGCAAAATGCACTTTGTTATAATGCACTTTTGTCTTCATTAAATTGAAGAAAAATGCAGAGTTCTGTTTGTTGAGTAAATGTGTTCAGCATTAACTAATTGGCTCTGGCCCATGTATTTTTATTGAATCGTATCGAATCGTGTCACATTGTATCAAATCGTATCGAGACAGCTCTGTATCGAGGTACGTATCGAATCGTGACCTGTGTATCGAGGTATGTATCGTATCGCCAGGTTCTCCAAGGTATACAGCCCTAGTGCAGTGCTCATGTTTATTCAACGAACTCAAAGCCTTTTGGAAAATCTATATGTGGTAAACCGATAAACAAACACAGACCGGAAGTTACCTTGGGGCACTCGCGTCTCACACAAGAGAGCCGCATGTTTGAGAAAGCCATGTAAAATAATTTAAAAAAAGAATTGAGACTATGGCGTTTTTCCTCATCCCACTGCATCATGTTTTTAAGTGAAAAAAGTACTCTGTGATTGGTTTTCGGTCCTTTGTATTTAACTATACATATATGATGCTGTTTTGTTTCTAATTGTTTAAACAACCTGATTAATTATATTTGGTTTGTAAAGACAATCATGTTATTGTATTGCTTTAATAAACAGTCATTAGTAATATTTTGCTCGATGCACGCTCTTGTGGCCTCAGGAGAGAAGACAAAAGCTTTTTTCATCTTAAATTAAATTATGCCTTTTAAATTCGAATAGAATTAGAATATTTATCGTACAAAACTCAAATTTAGTTTTTCAGTCATGTTGACAGCGCTAGACTTGATGATTGAGACGTCTCCACAAACCTGTGTCTGGAGCGGGACCCGGACCTCCTGCGCCTGGATCTGGATCTGGAGCGCTTGCGTTTATCATCCTTCTTACCTGCAGGAGCAAACTCTTTAGCACACCGTCCTTTCATTCAGACAAGCGGATATCTTAGATCTAGCACATCAGTCACTCACTTCCGGGCTCGATGGCTGCGGAGATCAGAGATTGTGCCTCTCTCACTCTCTTCATGGCTTCTTCAATCTCTTTATTCGAGCCGTCCGCCTTCAGTCCAGGGTTTAGACTCAGCCCAGCGAGATGATTCAGCCTGTAATGACAGCAGATTACTGACGAGAACTTGAACCTCAGTTAGAGGAGTAAGGCTCTATAGTTTGTGCAATGAGGAAAACGAGATCGGAATCACGGAACGGTCATAAAAATTACATTTTAGACTAATAAAGCGCAAGTAGTAAAATCAAGGAGATGAATATTATGAATGAATATTAAACTGCAAAAGACTGCTATTGTAATATGAAATCTGCATGTCTGTGTGATCGAGCGGTGCAGTTTGACCAGATTTTCACCCAAACAAACATGTCAAATACACACAGACTCAAAGCTCTTCATGTGAAACCATCAGAAGTTTGGTTTAGCTGGAAGAAACTGAAAAATAAATTGTACAGTAGAATACTCCTAAACAACAACGCAAAAGGAATATCACGACTTTATTCCATGTTTTATCAGTAAACTTCTGTTTGCCCCAAAATAAAAAAGATGGTTACATTTTCATTTGAAAGGTTATTTTAATTGTTTTATTTCTTCATTTGATTATCATCGTTATTGATCATTTACATTAAAACTAATTAAATTAAGACAATTACTGAACAAATAAAACATTTCACAGGCCTCTATTATTGAAAAACTGTAAAAGTTATTAAATTGTTAAAGTTTTAATTCGATTGATTAGACATGCTCTCTGGTGGTTAATTTAAACCATCAAAATGTAATAAAAAAATGAACAGAAAATTGGGAAAAATAACTCAATTTTAAATAACAACAACAACCTTGCCTGATTTCGCAGAGCCCTATTTTTTAAATTGTTAAATACTACAAGTTACTTAACTTCAATTAGGAACGTTTTTATATTTTATATAAAATAAATAAAACTTACTTCACAGGGCCCTAAAATGTTATTATTTCACGATTTCAATTAATTATATATGCTTTTTAAAAATTTAAGCAATAAAATGGAATCCAGAAGTTAAAAAGGGGGGAAGGGGAAAAAAATCAAATGGAATTTGGATGTTTGGAAAAAAGAATTTAGGAAACAACAAAACTGATTTCACAAGGCCCTAAATTGTATATTTTTGTTTCATGGTTTCAATTAATTACACATGCTTTTTAATTATTAAATTGTATTTGATCAATAAAAAGGAATCCAGAAGAGTCAAAAAGAGGGAGGGAAAAAAACAACAACAAAAAAAAAAAGGAATTTGTGAAAAGTAAAATTGATTTCACAGGACCCCTGATGAGATGATGTTTGATGATACTGATGGACTTACTTGGGGTCAATGGATGCCATAAGCTTCATAAGCTGCTCAGCTGACAAAGACTAAGAAGAACAACACATCAACGATTAGTAAAGAGTTCAGCAGATCCGGTGTACAAACAGGCCATCGATGGAGGAGCCGAAAGGCATCAAACCTGAGTGTTTATGTTGGGCGCCGCCATGGCCAGAGCTGTCATGGGGTCCAAGTTCGGCCCTCCAAGACCTCCAAGAGGAACGCCACCGATCTGAGGACAGACAAAACATCAGCATCATTACAGGAGCTATGTCTCCATCCACCTCTTGGGTTACTCGGACACTCACAGATGGGACGGGGTTGGGCGTCGGGAGGAGCCCGCCTCCTGGCAGCAATCCTGCGACGGCATTGGCTGGAGCGAGCAGCGACAGAGCCTTGGATTCGTCAGGAATCACTCCTGCAGGACGGAAACGGCACAATCAAACCGCGCCACGCTTCTCGCGCCACACACAGACAGACCCACAAAGTCAAACTTTCTTTTTACATTTGCACTGACATCAGTACTCGCTTTGTCAGAGGAAGCTAACACATGTGGTCCCTTAACAAAAGCATCAAGTGCACAATACTACAAGAAAAGGAAATGACACTAGACACACTGCCAAGATGTTATCACCTGAACTTGATTTTTTAAGTCATGAACCAAATGTAAGCAAGCACAGCCGGATCTCCACTGGGATGTGCTCTCAAGTTTCATAAGTTGTATAATGAACAAGCGATTCAGGTCGGCTGCTTCGCTATAAAGCACACAGAGACATCAAGATAGACAAAACAGAGTTTATGATTCGGTGTCAGCATCACATGACAGTTCATCAATCCACTGATGGCATGACTTACCATTACTAATGCAAATAACATTGCTTTACGGGGCTTTTGCTGGCATTTGAGAGCTAAAGCCGTTACCTGGTCTAAAACAGGATCCTATGCCATAAACGTCCAGCAAAAGCCCATTTTAAACTCTAGAGTCTAGACTGTGTCTCAAATGCTGAAGAGGAAAATAACTAGAGTTAATGACAATGAGCGTTTGGTGAGGGCATGGAATCCATTGGGTGAGAGCCTCTGAAATTAATATTTCACTCCAAACGACAATCATCACTGACACACACACACACACACACGAGAGAGAGAGAGAGAGAGAGAGAATATAAGAGAGAGAGAGAGAAACAGGACAAGCTGCAGAAGACAAAACTGTTGGGTGGCATTTTCTGCTGGGCCTGGTTTACAGGACTTGCAGAACCAGGGAAAAGAACTGGAAAACACAACAACAAAAAACAGAAAGGACCGTTAAAAAGCTTCTCAGGCCTTTTTCAGTCATGTGGAGAGGAACAAAAGTACATTCTAGACCTGATTCTTACTCATAAAAGCAGAAATATTAAAGGGAGCTTGGAGAAATATCATAGGACCCTATGAAATCCATTTTATTTTCACAAATTCTGCTTTTTCCGTTTTCATTTTTCTAGATACCATTTCTTATGATAAAATTTAATAAATCGAAAAACATTTAATTAATTAAAATCATGAAACATACACTTTAACATCAATTTATTAAACTTAACATAAATGACATGTTTTGAGCCCAATGAAAGCTACAAATGTTTTATTGTTACCATATTCTGTGTTTTTGAATGCATAAAACCAACTTATATTAACATTTTTACAACAGACTTTTTTTTTTTTATTGTGTCTAAATAATGAAAATTAAACACTATTTTTTGGCAAACAAAGGGGATATATACTTTGAAATAATGATTCCTTAAATAGTGAAGTGTTAATAATGTAATAGTGCTAGTAGTATTAAGTGCATTCTACTGAACAATAGCTATATTTCTGGCAGTGTCTTCAAGTTAAACCGAACTGTTATTTTGACAGGTTGGCGTTAATACCTTTATATTTCAGTGTATGTATGTATGAGGCTAGTTTTACTCAAATGAAAGCTAAAATGCTCATGAGCAGTTCTGGAGCTGTTGTTCATGTATTTATGAGCTCGTTTAGAGAGACGACAGACGCGGAAATCACCGCAAGCGTCGCGCATTTCAATATATGCCATTCATTCACACAGGATTCATATTTAAATAGTCTTTTTGCAGCTTAATATTTAGAGATCCGAGTCTATATCGCTGTGTTATGACCTACTTTCAATGACTTGATCCAAACTCCGAGCGGCGTGGTGGAGATCATAGGGCCCTAATATGAGGATCGCGCAGGAAAGGCCTCTGATTGCGCGTGCTCAACACTCATGCATAATGCGCTACAGCTCATCTTACCGTACTTTACTAGCATGCAAAGTAGAAACATTCTTTCAGCTAAACATTAGAGCTGCTTTGCAGTGAATAGAGCGATCGCTGTTTGTCTGTGCGCTCAGATGAGACACGAGAGAGGGGTATAGTTTACAGCAGGGAAACACGTGGCCGGCCGCGTTTATTTGTCTACAGGGCAGCAGAGGGTCACTCGCAGACATCTGCCGGCTCTGCAATTGCCTTGTTCACTATAAAAATCACACACACAAATGACAAAGAGAAAAGTTTAACAAAAAAAATGGAACTAAACTGGAAAGGCAATGAGTTAAACATGAGCTCCTGCCACTGGCACATACACCTGGATTCAGTGGCTACACACTGCGAAGGGATCGATCGCGTGATGAAGGTGAAGATTGCAAGAGAGCGGCACAAACCTTCGGCGAAGGGGACGACGATCAGGGCTCGGTCCACAAACACCGTGTTGGTCAGATGCTGGGAAACTCCGACGGACTCCGGCTCGTGGAACTTTACAAAACATACACGTGAAGTCACAGGCAAGGGAGAATCACTGAAAGAAAATATAGATGCTTTTGCGAGATGTACACACAACGTTCAACAACAGCTCCTACAGTCAGGCTTCGAGCATAAACACAAGATCCGGCTCGGGGTCAGATCTGCGGCCTCGGAGCAGATCCAGCGGCCTACCTTCGCTGCAGATATGATGAGCCGGGTGTTTTTCGATGGGTGAACAACAACAGAAGCACAGAACAGAAGTTAGCTCGTGGAGAAGCCTACAGTCTGCGTGTTGCTGGAGCAGAGCGATCAGACATGCATGTGTTCCTGAGCCTAGCACAGGGTTTCTGCAGATCCACCAGTGCTCCTCACAACAACATTACAACTAATAATCGCATTCGAAATAAGCGTGTTTACTGGATGTTTGAAATAGATGCATAGGTGTGTATTTATATATACATGAACACTAATGCGCTGAATGGGTTTACAGCTTTAGATGTGTTCTGGCCGTTCGTAAACACAGTTTTAATAACAGCTTTAAAGTATATCTCCAGCTACTGGCCTGCTTTACACGAATCTGTGCAAATTAAACACGGATCAAGTTCCCTTTTTAGTGCACTATTGTTGTGTAAACGTACCGTAAAACTTATTCCCTTTAAGACCAAGTAAAGAGAATTAGTGAGTAAACTGAGCACCATACATTAACAATGCTTCGAAGTTTGAAAATACAACTCAAAACCGATTTAAAGCCCGTTTTTAAATCTCTGCTCAAACACTAGAATGCAGAATTAACCTGATGCTTTCCTCACTATTACTATAGTACTGAGAAGTGAGGAATAAAGCGTCTCAAACCCGCAGAAACCCTGATCAGAAGCACGTGACTCATTACGTGCGTCGCTTTGATGACGCAGAGACGCAACAGTGACGCAAGCCTCTTTATACAATACAGCGAAACTGCCCCAAACATCAGCTATTAGTGTTTTAATCATCAGAATTGACCCCGACGAGCTCGCATGGAGCTTAGCTAATGATAAATGATGCACTTTATAACACATAACCACACCGCCGAGCAGATGAAGCGAGTGTGACCGCGGTGTGTGTATATAGTGCACAGTAATCGCGCTGAATACACGTGTGTGGTGCTGTTAGATGCTGCTGTTCTCGGAGACGCGTGTTCTGGAGCATGTATACTCACTCTGGAGGGAAGAGTCGGAGCTCGTCGATGCTGCCGATGAAGCCGAACAGAGTTCGCATCTGCTCCGCGGTGCTGCTCGGAGAAACGTTCGTCACCTGGATCACATTGGTGCTGGACGTCATTGTGGCTCCGTTTTATGGCGAACGTCGACCGAAAGGCATTTAATTCCGACCGATCGATCGGGTTTCTCTCGATTTCTCCTCAGAGAAGGCCTGCTGTCTCACGCTAATGGCGCTC
Source organism: Barbus barbus (assembly GCF_936440315.1). NCBI lineage: Eukaryota > Metazoa > Chordata > Actinopteri > Cypriniformes > Cyprinidae > Barbus > Barbus barbus. Next base: position 833,430 of record NC_136763.1, read on the forward strand.
GTGCTGCGTGCAGCGCGCGCTCAGAACAACATGGCGGCGCACGGGGCCGATTTCAAAATAAAAGCTCTACACGAACGCTCGCTCGCCAGAGCGACAGATTTCAGAATACAAGTCCTCATACTCTAGTAGACGTGTTCTAGAAACCTGCTGTTTCAAAGTAAAAGTCTGCAAACGTCGAGATGAATTATCTATGCGCTTAAATGTCATGAAATGTATGTTTAATTACAATAAATAAATAATAATAAAAAATAAAATCGTAATGACCTTAAACAAACCTAATTTTCTTTATTTAACGTATATCTTATAATTATAATGGGAAATGTGTTTTCTCGAGATGCAACTGTACGATTCTATTGTAAACTGTTGTAAAATAATAATTTATACGTCTGTTTCTTTACATGATTTTATCACCAGACAATTAATAGAGAAATATAAGCCACAATATGCAACAAAGCAACTTATAAGTTTAAAAATTAGTAGAATTAAAAAAAAAAAAATCTGTTATTTCAGTTAATATTTCTTTTAAGTTACGATTTTTAAAAAAGGTTTTTGGTTTTAGTTTACTATATTATTATTATTATTATCATGTTATATACGTTTATTTTAATATGTTTTACATTTATGGTTCTAGTTTTAGTAATTTTGTGGATTTGTCATTTTATTTTTTTTATTATTTATATATAACGTTTTAGTTTGAATTATTTTAGCACATCAGGTTAAAATAAATGAAAATGACAAGCGTTGCCTTGGCCACTAGCTGAAATAAAATAAGTTGAAATATTTTAAAATTTCATTTTATTTCAGTTAACATTTATTTTATTTTAAGTTTACGATTTTAAAAAGACTTTGGTTTTAGTTTACTATATTGTTACTATTATGTTATATACGTTTATTTTATATCAAGATGCATAAAAGAATAAATAAAGCACGGAGCACATCAAGTAAAAGCCTTTAAGACTAACTTAAATATATATATATATATATATATGAAACATCAATGCTGTCTTTGCGTGCAATGAATAATTCACAGTGTAAATAGAATAAAGTGCATTACAAACCAGCAATAGCTGTGAGAATTATAAGTCACTAAAAACAGAAAAAAATAATTGCTTTAAAGCTTTTATGATGACTTGTTTTGTCCAAAGCAGCGCGTGTACATCCGGTGTGGCAGTGACGCGGGCGGAAGTCGTCACTCCGTGTCAGCAGATAGGAAATGGAGAGTGAAGGGGCCTCATCGATACATTAGCAGCGGTGATTGTGATCGATTACTCTGTTGATGGAGGACTGAAGCCGATGAACGGAACCCATGGAGCCCCATGAGGAGAAGCCCATCATCTACACGATGGAGAACAAACCTATAGTGACCTGTGAGTGACAGACAGACGTGTGTGTGTGTGTGTGTGTGTGTGTGTGTGTGTCTCTGTCTCTCTCTGTGTGTGTGTGTGTGTGTCTCTGTCTCTCTCTGTGTGTGTGTGTGTGTGTGTGTGTGTGTGTGTCTCTGTCTCTCTCTGTGTGTGTGTGTGTGTGTGTGTGTGTGTGTGTGTGTGTGTGTCTCTGTCTCTCTCTGTGTGTGTGTGTGTGTGTGTGTGTGTGTGTCTCTGTCTCTCTCTGTGTGTGTGTGTGTGTGTGTCTCTGTCTCTGTCTCTCTCTGTGTGTGTGTGTGTGTGTGTGTGTGTCTCTGTCTCTCTCTGTGTGTGTGTGTGTGTCTCTGTCTCTGTCTCTCTCTGTGTGTGTGTGTGTGTGTGTGTGTGTGTGTGTGTCTCTGTCTCTGTCTCTCTCTGTGTGTGTGTGTGTGTGTGAGTGAGTGAGTGTCTGTGTCTGTGTGTGAGTGTGAGTGTGTGTCTGTGTGTGTGTGTGTGTGTGTGTGTGTGTGTGTGTGTGTGTTCATACTCTCAGTCTGTGTTCTGATGTCACTGATTCATTCTGTCTTTGACTGCAGCAGCGATGCTTCACTGATATCTGATTCATAATGAGAGATATTCCTCACATCATCATAGAAATCATAGAAATATCAGGGATTTGTACAGTGACTGTGTTCTGTAGCTTTGCTCTTAGATTGCTTGTGTGGAGTAAAGTCCTGAACGAATCGTTCATTTGAATCTGTTCTTATTTATTAAACCAGTATGAAATATCAGACTGTTTTAAAATGATAATGAGTTTATGTATTGGGGCTTCTGTCTGAGGGGAATATTGCTTGTGTAGAGCAAAACACTAAACAAATCTGTCTTTTGAATCGGTTCATTATTTCCTGAATCAGTCTGAATCATTTTGAAAGTGCTTAACCTGTAATCAGAAGCAGACTCCTGCAGATTCATGGGTCACAACACGTACACTAACAAAACACACGGTGGGTTTATTTGAGCACAGACTGTTAGATGTAGCTTGGTGAATCATGTCAGAACTGAGAGAGATGAGCACAGGTATCATCTATCAGTCCATCAAAGACTCTGAACAGTACGATTTTTTATGTTTTTAAAGAAGTCTCTTTTGCTCACCAAGCCTGCATTTATTTGATCCAAAATACAGTAAAAAACTTGAAATATTATTACTGTTCAAAATATCTGTTTTCTGTGTGAATTAGGGTTGTAACGAGATTTTCACAGTATGATAATCGTCTCAGAAAATATGACGGTATATATTAAACAATAATTCCTATCAGTAACAATGACTCTTAAAAGAATAAGAACAAGTTATTTGAGTGAACAAATCCTTTATTGCAACAAACTTGAAATCATTTTAATGAAAGTAAGCCTCCCTTCTGAGGAAAAAACCCCAAAACACTTACAAAATGTTCACGACTGCACCGGGATTCCCTCTGCATCACGGAAATTATACGGCCTTATAACGTGTTATTAATGTGACATAGCTATATCTGCACGGAGGGATGGTGTCTGTGAATGTGAGCGAACATGTTGGATGTATTGCCTGCTTTTGCAGCCACTTTGCGTCCACATTTATTGCAAATCGTATTCGTCCTCAAGGACAACCCATGTTCAGGGTTTTTTTTTTAATATCCAAAGTATTCTCATACTGCAAATTTAAACTTTGTTTCGGCGTGGGATGGAGATTAGATGCAATCCCTGTTATTTCAGCAGAGTGAAGCAGCCGGAATAAATTGCATATACGCGGGTGAAATTATTATATATATTTTTTTCATTAATTTTTTTTAAACCGTAGATATGCACATGTTTACGGTATGATAACCGTGTTAAAACGGTTGAGTATTTTTTTCAGGATTCTTTGATGAATAGAAAGATGCGAAGATCAGGATTTATCTGAAATAAAAAGCTTTGGTAACATTATGCACTACGCCATTCAAAAGCTTGCAGTTAGTTGAACTTTTTTGGGGGAGATAAAGGATAGAAACTAGGGATGCATCGATCGAATACTCAGTATCGGTATCGGCTCCGATACAGTCATTTTCTGCGGATCGGGTATCGAGACTGATATTGTGCGTATTCTATTCTGTGTTATTGTTGAGCCCCACGAAAGGCACAAAAAACATTTTAAAGCACCGTAAAGTTTTCATGCACTATATCAAGTGTTCTGAAGCTGTTCCATAGTTTAATCTGAGGTACAGATGAATATTTAAGTCTTTAAATTCAAGTTCAGGTGAACTCTTCTCTCCGCCGCAGCTGTCTGTCATCCTCCATTCAGCGATTAAACTGTGTCTCGTTCGGTTACTACAGTCAAACTCTCTTCAAGAGCGCACAGTAGCTGAGCTTTAAAACTGTTAAAAGACAAGGATCAATAAACTAACGCACAGATTCAATACACTACGCATCAATATCTTTTCCCTTTGTACTTTGAACGTTTCTGTGTGGACTCGGAGGGCGCTTTGGCTCTGTGCTGCTTCAAGCGCATCATTCTGTGCACGGGATGTGCATAAGCGCTCTGTGCGGCTCTGTATTGGAGCCTTTCGTTTTATAATACTTTTGCGCAATGAAAGATGATTAATAGTCTTTCTTGTTCTGTCCTATCTATCATATGTTGCTGCCTTCATTACTGTGCTATACATTTAAAACTAATGTCTTTTAATTCTATAGTAGGCTATGTATTTATATATAAATATATTTGCTTGTTTTTTCATAAATGTATTTTACAACAATACAAAGAGCAATGTGTAACATTTTACCAGATTTAGTCGTACTCTAATTCACTTTTATTTGTAAATACAAATGTTTCACTAGATTTTATAAAATTGTGCACCCATGATTTTTCTAGAGTATCTTGTGCTGCTGAATTATCCACTAACCTTGTTTATAATAGTGTTTTTCTCATAGATTGATTATAGATTTTTTCATTTGTTATTTTTCATTAAAATGAAGTTATCTATATGTAGTAGATTGTGTTTAACACAAAAATGAGTGATGATCGGGTCAACACAGAAGTATAGAAAATCTACATTGATTAAAAAAACTGTGCTGGTATCGGATCGGATCGTATCGGCAGATACTCAGAATTATCGGATCGGATTGGATCGGTATCGGCAGATACTCAGAATTATCGGATCGGATTGGATCGGTATCGGCAGATACTCAGAATTATCGGATCGGATTGGATCGGTATCGGCAGATACTCAGAATTATCGGATCGGATGGGATCGGTATCGGCAGATACTCAGAATTATCGGATCGGATCGTATCGGCAGATACTCAGAATTATCGGATCGGATGGGATCGGTATCGGCAGATACTCAGAATTATCGGATCGGATCGTATCGGCAGATACTCAGAATTATCGGATCGGATTGGATCGGTATCGGCAGATACTCAGAATTATCGGTATGGGATCGGATCTGAAAAAATGGTATCGTTGCATCCCTAATAGAAACTAATACTTTTATTCAGCAGGGATGCTTTAAATTGATCAAAAGTGATGATAAAGACATTTATAATGTTATAAAATATTTATATTTCAGATAAATGCTGTTCTTCTGAACCAACCTGAAAAAATTATACTCAGCTGTTTTCAATATATAATAATAATGTTTGTTGAGCAGTAAATCAGTATATTATTATGATTTCTGAAGATCATGTGACACTGAAGACTGGAGTAATGATGCTGAAAATACAGCTGCAGATCACAGAAATACATTACAGTTTAACACATATTCACATAGAAAACAGCTGTTTTAAATAGTAAAAAAAAATCAATTTTTTTACTGTATTTTGGATCAAATAAATGCAGGCTTGGTGAGCAAAAGAGACTTCTTTAAAACATTAGAAATCTTACTGTTCAAAGCTGTTGACTGGTAGTGTATGTGTGTCAAAGTTGTAGCATCTACATTAGTGTCATGGTACAGCTGTCTTAGAAACTGTTTCCACCCTGAATATCAGCGAGTTTCATCAGTGGCAGTGTGAGCTGCTGCTGGTGTGTGAAAGTGTGAGAGTGTGTATGTGTGTGTGTGAGCTGGTGTGTGTGTGAGAGAGAGAGAGAGTGTGTGTGTGTGTGTGTGTGTGTGTGTGTGTGAGCTGGTGTGAGTGTGAGCTGCTGTGTGTGAATGTGTGAATTGAGCACTATATGTATCTATATCTATATATATATATATATATATGTGTGTGTGTGTGTGTGTGTGTGTGTGTGTTCTTTGTTTCACCATGATATTAAAGATTAAACTTCAGTTTGGTAACGTGTGTGTGTGTGTGTGTTGCTCAGGTGCGGGCGATCAGAACCTGTTCACGGCTCTGTACGGATCACTGACCCAGCAGCTGCCCAGAGAGCCCATGGAGTGGAGGAGGTGAGAGCTCTTATTATACAGTAGAGTCTAGGGATGTAATGATATTATCAATATCACCTGTCTGGATATTATCGTGCTCACTTGATGATATGAAACGATAGTCTTCCAGGCAAAGAGTGTAGTTTTTCAAATATATTTAAACTTCTTATTCTAACATAACAGGTCTGTAAAGTAGTGTTTTGGGTCATTATGCTTCAGCACAGTATCTGTCAGACGAACTCAAACCGAAAGCACAATATAATCTCTTCATCAAGTCTGTTTTAAAGCGAAGCTGCACTTGGTTCAGACGATCAGCTCATGATCCGGTGTTTTCCGCGTCTCAGAACGGCTCCGTTCACACTGAATGAATGCAGTTTATTTCACGTTCTGTGAGTTTAGCACACGTTTGGGAACAACAGCCACCAGTTCTGCTTTATTTCAGCTGCAGATGATTACAGCGTTTCACTAGATTTGTAGCGAGACGTGTTTTTGTGCCTGTTTTCACTGAAGCTGGAGTTTCCTTCAAAATAAAAGCTTAAAGTGCAGCATGAATTACTGACAGCTAGCGGTTTAAATGCAGTCCAAACTCAAAATATCTCTTTCAAGTGTACAAATTAGGAAAGAGGTATTGTAATTATCCTACTGTAGTGTAAAGCAATAATAATATACCTATCAAATATTCATTTTCATTTATTTTACAGTGCAGTTGTTTTATAATATATGGCTATTACTGTTATTGTTATTATATTCTAATAAAACAGCAGTGTGAATGTCATTTAGACTGAGACAGTAGATCACAAATAAATACAGGGTTGAGTCCTCTTTAAAGTTCAGCTACAAGTCAATTCACTGACTTTTTTCTGACGTAAGTTTTCTTAGTTAAGAACATGGGTTAGAGCTCTTCATTCTGAACTCTTAAAGTGCATTAGATAGAATCATTTAACTCTAAAATGTACAAAATTGTAATTTTTTTCCCAATTAGTTTTTTTCCAAATATCGTATTGTGGACTTCATATCGCGCTATTATCCTATCGTGAGATTATTTTACATCCCTAGTAGAGCCACGATGATGAAGCAGAAGTAGCATCATATCTCTACATTCATATTGTGATGTTCATCTGAATGTAACAGATTATCAGGGAGATTAAATGCAGGGCGGGACTTGGTTCTGTGCATCAGTTGTTGATTGGATGATGAGATGTGGGCGTGGCTCTGTGTGAGCTTGAGGGGCGGAGTTTAAGAGCACTAAATTCTGATTAAACATTACAAGCTCAAAACATTAAAAAATGAAGCTTATGCACAGATGAATCATTCACAGTAAGATCTTTTAGACAATAGATTGTATGAGAAAGTCTTAATTATGATTTCAAGAGGTCTTAAATTTGGGTACGGAAAGAGCAGAATTGCGATTATGGCTTAATGCGACGATTAAACTTCAAAAGACTATGATTTCATTAAATAAAATGAGCGCTGCAGTTTCAGAATCGGCTGCTTTTACCGGAGAAACGGTTATATTTCTGCCGTTCTGAAAGCGCCTCCTGCTGGCAGAGAATGAATCTGCATTTCCAATAAGACCATCTGCTGGTTTTGTTCAGACCAATGCGAAAATCCACCCATGTTTTTACCCTGCAAACACGCAGAGCTATAAATGTGAACTGGTGGAAGATAAGAAGATAATTCATTATAAAAACCTGTTATTTAATTTATAAAATAATTTATTGTATAAATTAAAGGTCTTAAATTTGAGCTTAAAAATCCTGCAGAAAGCCTGAATAAGGAAGCGTTCTCTGTCACATGATCTTGGGAAATCCAGTCATTAAGCTCTTCCTCTTCAGAAAGGGCCAGATCTGGAAGAGTTTGTCCAGCTCAGCATTTCATAAGAGTGTTTGCATGTTTGATAAGAGCTGCTTTCATGCAGACACTCAAGGGTTAAAGGAAATGAAGGTCCAGCAGGGATGGATTGATCTTCATCTCGTGTCATTCATCAGATGTTTCTTGTCTCAGGTCTTACGGACGAGCACCGAAGATGATCTATCTGGAGGCTAATTTTGTCCAGTTTAAGGAGGAACTGCTTCCTAAAGAAGGAAATAAAGCGCTGCTGACGTTCCCCTTCCTGCACATCTACTGGACCGACTGCTGCGTGAGTCTCGCATTAGACATCATAGCTGTGTCCCAAATGACCTACAGTGTGCTCTGCCGTCTAGTGTGCGAGTTTTAGCAGGTTAGTTTATCATCCAGCACGAGTCTGATAGTCTCATTTCTTCTGCTGTGTGTTAAAAGAAGCAAGAAGTGTCCAGCATTCAAAACCTTTTTTATTTCCTTTTAATTAAGAGCATCATCTGAGTAGTGCATATAAGTCACACCGGGACAGAATTGCATTATTAGAGAGAAAGAACAGTTGCATTAAAAAAATTGCATTGGTGTATAAGACATATTATTATTAAAATTCAGAAATAATTTAAATACCAATAAATGAAAGGGTTACAAACATTATAAAACTCTGTAAAGGTGTTTAATTCCTTGCACTCTACAACAAATCCTTAACATTTAATGTATTCAGAACAGGACGGCAATGAAAACTAGACTGTACATTTCCTGAAGAAAATGTGAGTGGGTGCTTGCAGTGGCAAAACTCGCCACTCGGTTGCTAGGGTGTTTCTTGTCACTATGAATGATATAAACCAACTCCCATGCCTCTGTGACATTCAGAATGGAAGATATCCCTCTTTGGATTTTGGTTGCTAAGGTACTCGACAATGGTTGCTAGGGAGGGGCTAGGAAGTGTTGAGGTGATTCATGATTGGCTGTTTGCTGCCCCGAGTCAAATGAGACCACCCTCATGTTTCTATGACAATTCAGTCTGGAGACATCCCTTTAAAAAAATAATAATAATAAGTATGAGCAATAACAATAGTGAGTGCAGCCTTTGGCAAGCACCCACTAAATGGAGTACAAATTCCAAAAAGTGTAAAATAAATGTAAATAATAGTGTCATTTATTATAAGCAACATTTATCAGAAATGCCAAGCCAAAGATAGTTTATTTAAAGTGAAAGTGAACCTGCTGGCATGTGAGAGATGCGCTACAGAAATAAACACAGGCTCACATATCTCTATTATTCAACACAAATACTAATGTTTTATGTCCTTGATGTCGCTGTGTTTTAAAAATTTAAAAATTATTATTTTTTTACATTTGTATTTAATTTTTTTTACACTTTATTACATTTTTATAACATTTATATTTTAAAAGTATCAAATAAAAAATAAGTAATAAAACATACTTTTTTATTTTTTATTTTTTTTATATACAATTTAATAAATAAAAATGTCAAATAAATATAGCTAAAATCTTAAGAGCATATTGACGTTAACTCTGTTTTATAAGTTGCTTTGGGATATATGTTTCTAAATAATTATAAAACCGTTATGTTGGCATTAATTATTTATAACTACTATTTTACAAAAATAGAGTTTAAAGAATAATGTTTCAGTGGAAAAATGTTGGTAGTATCCAAATGTTTTAATCTATTTTTGTGTACAAATGTCTGCGATTGTTTGCTCAAACATCTAATTCCTGTTTATTTGTCATGCTGTAAATAGAATATGATAAGTTGAGTGCATTGCATTGTGGGATACAGATTCTGTGCAGTATGATCTGTTGCACATTTGGCAAATATAGTACATTATCATGTATCACGGGTGTTCAATACATACAGAAGATTCATGTTCTGCACGCTGCTGTCTTAAGAACAGTTGATAGTATGGCATTCAGAGGTGTGTGTGTGTGTGTGTGTGTGTGTGTGTGTGCAGGACACGGAGGTGTACAAGGCGTCGGTGAAGGAGGACATGCAGCGCTGGCAGGCTGCTCTGCGTCTGCACGGATCGGTGGATTGGCTCATCGTTGTGGTGGAAAGCGATAACAAGAAGAAGAACAAGACCAACATCCTGCCACGCACCTCCATCGTCGACAAGATCCGCAACGACTTCTGTAACAAGCAGAGCGACAGGTGAGCGGCTGAAATAGCTCCTGATCCCAGCATGCTCTGTTCTCTGACGCAGCAGCTGTCTGGGCATTTACTGCTGATGATTACTTTACACACTCAGCGTCTGATGAACACACGCGGCAGTCAGTCACAGCTGAGGGTTTAACTTCTGCGGCACATCATCAACAATTAATCAGTGGTTATTATCAGTGTTTTGAGATTATCCATAACTGAGCCTGATCAACTGAACTCACTGCTGCTGGGGTGTTCTGGGTCATTTCATGCTGTCGATATTCAAAAGTCATAAGTATAATTGTTTACATTCATTTTATGTTTTTTATACTTGAATTTTTTAAGATGTTATATCAATTCAATTATAAAAAATAACTAGCACAAAACTGGTCATAAGGGTCCATTTTTTGAAGTAGAGATTTATAAAAACCTGGAAGCTGAATAAATAATATTTCCATTGATGTATGGTTTGTTATGATAGGACAATATTTGTCTGAGATACAACTATTAGAAAATCTGGAATCTGAGGGAGCAAAAAAATCTAAATATTGAGAAAATCTCCTTTAAAGTTGTTCAAATGAAGTTCTTAGCAATGCATATTACTAATCAAAAATTAAGTTTTGATATATTTACGGTAGGACATTTACTAAATATCTTCATGGAACATGATCTTAATATCCTAATGATTTTTGTCATAAAAGAGAAATGTATAATTTTGACCCAAACAGTGTATTGTAGGACCCTATGAAATAAGTTTTATTTTTTTCTAAATTCTGTTTATTCCGTTTAAGTTTTTCTGGACTCCTTTTTAATGGTCAAATTAAATTTTATTAATCAAAAAGCATGTCTAATTAATTAAAATCATGAAACTTATACAATTTAACATGAATTTATTAAAAGTGTAACAAAAATGACATGTTTAGGGCCGTATGAAATGTTTTATTTTTTGTCTAATCATGGCATACAAACAATTTTGATTTATTCTTACAGTAGCCTTATGAAATATTTCTCCCCCTCAGAAATTCTGTGTTGTGTATTTGAATTTTACTGGATATCAGATGAAGGCATAAAACATTGATTTAATTAATATTTTAATTAATGAAAATTAAACACAAATTTTTAGCAAATGAAGGGGATTTACTATAAAAATTTAAATATGTTGTGATTATTAAGTTATTATTTTTCAACAGTAGTAGTAGTAGTATTATGTACATTCTACTAAATAATAGTAATATAGCCTATTTCTGGCACAATGTCTTTAAGTTAAACCAAACTTTTATTTTGACGGGTTGCCGTGGATACCTTTACAGTTCTGTGTGTATATAATATGATGCTAGTTTTACTCAAATGAAATGGTAAAATGCTCATAAAGTGCATCTCAGATCAGTTCTGGAGATGTTGTTCATGTATTTACCTCTGACATTATTTACAGAGACTCTGAAATCACCGCATGTCTGCTCCATTCACACAGAGACGCGCAGAACATGCAGGATTCATATTTAAATCCACTTTTGCAGCTTAATATTTACAGATACTAGTCCATATCACGATTTGATTTAAGTGTAATGACCTACTTTTGATTAATTCATCCAAACTTTGACAAATTCCGCGACATTCCGCGTTAAACTGTAAATTCTGTTTTTATGACTGGATTCCGCCTTTCTGTCCGTGTTTTCTGCATCACGGAGATCACACGGCCCTAGGATTGTTGGCTAGTGCTACAGATATACCTGTGCTACTCATGACTGCTGTTGTGCTGCAGGGACACTAATATAAACAAAATAAAAGTAGAATAAGTATAGTGCCTTTTTTTATATATATATATAAATGAATAAAATAAAGGGCAAACCATTTAAAAAAATAAATAAATAAAAAATAATACATTTGCCCACACAGTCTAAATATAATTTTTTAGAAATGTATGAGTTTGATTTTTAATAGTTTATTGAATTTTTATAGCATTTGTGTTTCAAAAGTAAATATAAAAAAAAAAAAATTAAAATCTAAAAACATTAAATGTGTAAAAAAAATAAATAAGTAGAAGTATATTAGTAAAACATATATAATTTAATAAAATATTTTAAAGAAATATAGCTAAAATCTTAAAAATAAAGTAAAAAAAAAATCAGATTGAGGGATGTGATGAATATTTATTTGGATTGTGAAATGTTAAGCTATATTAATTTTATTGGTCATTATTATTATTTTCCCACTGCCCACAAAGCTTCAATTATATCAGCAGAAAAGACTGGGAGAGTTTCATGAAAGATTACTTAAATTAAATAAATATAATTATTTTTTTATATTTTATTATATTTTAATAACATTTGTATTTTTTAAAAGGACATTATTGAAATTATAAATGTAAAAGATAATAAAACAAATACTTTTTAAAACAAAATATGAAAAAAACATACAATTATCAAAAATATAATTAGATAATAATTTTTTTTAGTAAATGTATAATAAAAAATCACATTGAGCCGTTGAGCTGAATGAACAAACTTAACGCATCCCTCTCTCAGATGTTTTACGTATTTTAACAGGATAGAGCCACAGTCAATCAAAGCATGTGAACTGCTTTTGAAATCTTAATTAAATATGGTAATGTGTTTATTGTGATTGAAGTGTCTAATGCACTAATGTGTGTGTAAGCAAGCGTTTTGTGTGTGTGTCCAGGTGTGTGGCTCTGTCCGACCCGCTGAAGGAGTCGTCTCGCTCGCAGGAGTCGTGGAGCTCGTTCCTCACTAAGCTGCGCACGCTGCTGCTCATGTCCTTCACCAGGAATCTGGGCCGCTTCGAGGACGACATGAGGACACTGCGAGAGAAACGCACCGAGCCCGGCTGGAGCTTCTGCGACTACTTCATGGTGCAGGTGGGAGCTGTCAATCACAGCGCTCAGATATCATACTTGTGACCCTGGACCACAAAACCAGTCATGTGTTTGAAACTGAGAAATAATCTCTCCATTGATGTATGGTTTGTTATGACAGGACAATATTTGTCTGAGATACAACTATTTGAAAATCTGGAATCTGAGGGAGCAAAAAAATCTAAATATTGAGAAAATCTCCTTTAAAGTTGTTCAAATGAAGTTCTTAGCAATGCATATTACTAATCAAAAATGAAGTTTTGATATATTTACGGTAGGAAATTTACAAAATATCTTCATGGAACATGATCTTAATATCCTAATGATTTTTGTCATAAAAGAGAAATGTATAATTTTGATCCATACAATGTATTGTTGGCTATTGCTACAGATATACCTGTGCTACTCATGACTGCTTCTGTGCTGCAGGGACACTAATGATCTGTGAATCTGTGTTGATCAGGAGGAGCTGGCGTTTGTGTTCGAGATGCTGCAGCAGTTTGAAGACGCTCTGGTCCAGTACGATGAACTAGACGCTCTTTTCACGCAGTATGTGCTCAACTTCGGCGCTGGAGGTAAACCGTCCTCTGTGCATTAATGCCTTGTGTTACACAGCTTCACTTAATATATAAAAAAAGATAAACAACCTTGCTATGTGTACGGTGTTAAGCTATCTGAGACTTGTTATAGCACTTGAGTATCATTGCTCTTTTGTTGATTTTGATTGCTTCTATTGTCCTCATTTGGAAGTTGCTTTGGATAAAAGCATATAAAAATGGATTTTATAAATGTTTCCATCACAATTTAATCGGATTGTTAAGCTATGATATTGGTTAATACAGAAAGATTATTAAAATAAAGTGAACAATATATTTTTATAGTCTGTATATTTTACACAATATTTATATTTATTTAAAAAAACAATTTAATGTATGTAAAATTATATTCATTTAATGAACTATTCAATATAAAAATATTAAAATAAAAATAAAAAAAAAAGATTAAAATATAGTTAAATGCATTATTTAAAATATACCTAAAATTATGAAAATATGATAAAAATCAAATGATTTTTTTTTGCTTTTTAATAGGAAATCATTGGAATAACGTGTACCCAAGAAATGCTCACAGTAGAGAAATTAAGAAAGTAAATGGAGATGATGTATTCAGATGATGAGTCTGAGCAGGTGTGACTCTGGTGGTGTGTGTTTTGCTGGTGTTCAGACGGCGCTAACTGGCTGGGCTCGTTCTGTGAGCCGGTGCGGAGCTGGAACGGGCTGCTGCTGCGGCGGCCCATCGACATGGAGAAGCGTGATCTGATCCAGAGAGGAGAAGCCAGTCTGCTGGACCTGCGCAGCTACCTGTTCTCCCGCCAGTGTACGCTGCTCATCTTCCTGCAGAGACCCTGGGAGGTGACCGCCCGCGCCCTCGAGCTGCTACACAACTGCGTGCAGGAGCTGCGGCTGCTGGAGGTGTGTGTGCATGTGTGTGTTTTACTGCCGTTTACACAGTTCTAGCTGTGGGGCGTTTCTGCCATTTTTGGGCCGTGTTTCAGGTGTGTTTCAGACATGTTTGGGGTGTTTTTGGGCCGTGTTTCAGGCTGGTGTCAGATGTGTTTCAGGTGTGTTTTAGACATGTTTGGGGTGTTTTTGGGCCGTGTTTCAGGCTGGTGTCAGATGTGTTTCAGGTGTGTTTCAGACATGTTTGGGGTGTTTTTGGGCCGTGTTTCAGGCTGGTGTCAGATGTGTTTCAGGTGTGTTTCAGACATGTTTGGGGTGTTTCAGGCTGGTGTCAGATGTGTTTCAGGTGTGTTTCAGACATGTTTGGGGTGTTTCAGGCTGGTGTCAGATGTGTTTCAGGTGTGTTTCAGACATGTTTGGGGTGTTTTTGGACCGTGTTTCAGACATGTTTGGGGTGTTTTTGGACCGTGTTTCAGACATGTTTGGGGTGTTTTTGGGCCGTGTTTCAGTCGTGTTTCAGACATGTTTGGGGTGTTTTTGGACCGTGTTTCAGGCGTGTTTCAGACATGTTTGGGGTGTTTTTGGGCCGTGTTTCAGTCGTGTTTCAGACATGTTTGGGGTGTTTTTGGGCCGTGTTTCAGGCGTGTTTCAGACATGTTTGGGGTGTTTTTGGGCCGTGTTTCAGTCGTGTTTCAGACATGTTTGGGGTGTTTTTGGGCCGTGTTTCAGACATGTTTGGGGTGTTTTTGGGCCGTGTTTCAGACATGTTTGGGGTGTTTTTGGACCGTGTTTCAGTCGTGTTTCAGACATGTTTGGGGTGTTTTTGGACCGTGTTTCAGGCGTGTTTCAGACATGTTTGGGGTGTTTTTGGGCCGTGTTTCAGTCGTGTTTCAGACATGTTTGGGGTGTTTTTGGGCCGTGTTTCAGACATGTTTGGGGTGTTTTTGGGCCGTGTTTCAGGCTGGTGTCAGATGTGTTTCAGGTGTGTTTTAGACATGTTTGGGGTGTTTTTGGGCCGTGTTTCAGGTGTGTTTCAGACATGTTTGGGGTGTTTTTGGACCGTGTTTCAGACATGTTTGGGGTGTTTTTGGGCCGTGTTTCAGTCGTGTTTCAGACATGTTTGGGGTGTTTTTGGGCCGTGTTTCAGACATGTTTGGGGTGTTTTTGGGCCGTGTTTCAGGCTGGTGTCAGATGTGTTTCAGTCGTGTTTCAGACATGTTTGGGGTGTTTTTGGGCCGTGTTTCAGGCTGGTGTCAGATGTGTTTCAGGTGTGTTTTAGACATGTTTGGGGTGTTTTTGGGCCGTGTTTCAGGTGTGTTTCAGACATGTTTGGGGTGTTTTTGGACCGTGTTTCAGACATGTTTGGGGTGTTTTTGGGCCGTGTTTCAGTCGTGTTTCAGACATGTTTGGGGTGTTTTTGGGCCGTGTTTCAGGCGTGTTTCAGACATGTTTGGGGTGTTTTTGGGCCGTGTTTCAGTCGTGTTTCAGACATGTTTGGGGTGTTTTTGGGCCGTGTTTCAGGCGTGTTTCAGACATGTTTGGGGTGTTTTTGGGCCGTGTTTCAGTCGTGTTTCAGACATGTTTGGGGTGTTTTTGGGCCGTGTTTCAGACATGTTTGGGGTGTTTTTGGGCCGTGTTTCAGGATTTTTGGGGCTTATTTCAGCTGTTTCAGGTGTATTTCAGACATGTTTGGGGCATATTTCAGCTGTGTTTGGGTCGTGTTTGAGGTGTTTCAGATGTGCTTGGGGTGTGTTTTGATGGGTGTTTGGGTCGTTTTAGGGGTGTTTCAGACGTGTTTGGGGTGTGTTTCGGGCAGCTCTGATGTGTGTGTGTGTGTGTGTGTGTGCTGCAGGTGTCTGTGGTGAGTGGCGCTCTGGACTGCTGGGTGTTTCTCAGCTGTCTGGAGGTCCTGCACCGGATCGAGGGCTGCTGCGACCGCAGCCAACTGGAGGCCAACTCCTCCCACACTGTGGGCCTGTGGACCTACGCTACTGAGAAGGTACGGATCAGACATGGCTAACACACTCGAAGGCACGTGACAGTGGCCCGTTTGGGCTTATTTCTTTATTTGTGTGTGATATTGTGTGCAGCTGAGGTCTCTGGGCGATCTGTGTGGTCTGGTGTCTGAGAACGGCCCGAACTCTGAGGACCTGAACAAAACCGTCGACCTGCTGGCTGGTCTGGGAGCAGAGAGACCCGAAACGGGTAAATATGATGAAATAACGCATCATTTTCCATTATGTTTGATGCTGCTCAAATTGTAATCCGTTACTGATTCCAGATTACTTGACACAAATTGTAGTCAGTAACGTAATCCGTTTCATTACACATTTTAGGTAATATAATCAAATATTACTTTTTGATTTAACTCGTTTATCACATTGATTTAAATAGCAATTTAATCTTGTACAATAATGATGTAAAAAATGCAAAGAGTAAGAACTTGTTCCATTCATTGTAATTTACAACATGATGCGCATTAAACATAATATTACATCAGGGTTTCCCAAACTAGGGTTCGTAAAGGAACTGCGGGGGGGTTGTGAGTTTAATGAAAAGCTGACAATTAATTAAATCATAAAAAATGTAAATTAAAATGACTCATTTTAAAACTAAGGAGGCCATATTTGCAACGCCTCTGGCAGCCCGTACAAGACCTATCTTCATGAATGGGGGAATCCTGAAATCTCAAAAACTGCTCGCTGAACTCATAATTAAATTACATAGTGCGAGCTGTCTCTTTAATACCGCGTGGTTTATCTACATGTTGCTGCTGATTGGGCTGACATTTCTGACACACCCACCAAACAAGAGAAAACGCATCTCAAACCCCGCTGCACACCGTTTCCAGGAAACACGTCGTTCAACCCAGAAACCGCAGCAAAACGTTGTGTGTGAGCTTGAAGGCGCCCCTGGTTTCTATGGGAAATTTGTCTCTTTCATTTCGAAGGTGGGACTATTCCTCTGTATTGCACGTTACAGTTTCTCCCATTCATAAGTATAGGAGTGAACCATCTTTGTATTTCTGTAGTCTTTGTTTTAAATCAAACACTTACTAAAAAAGATGAAATATTTGTATTTACCTGCATGCCATGTGATCATTAATCAACATCAAAGAAACCGTTAACATGCAAATTTGATGCTTAATTATTGAAATATTAATTTTAAAATCTCAGGGGTATTTAAAGCAAATATATTTGGTGAAGTTACATGTTACAAAGTTACATGTAACTAAGAAAAAACATGAATATGTGCATTTTAATTAGTTGTAATTAATAATACATGGTTTAAAAAACCTATAGAGTAATAATTCAAATAAAAATGAATGTGTTTATCAGTAGTTGATGCAATGTTGAAACCCTTCTTAAACCTGAAATGATTTTTGTAAATCTAGTGGTCAAATGCTGTCGCCACCTGAATAATGACTGATCTCTGTGTGAAAGTCCACAAAACTGGACTATATATGCATGAATACTATAATGATTTCTGAAGATCATGTGACACTGAAGACTGCAGTAATGATGCTGAAAATACAGCTGCAGATCACAGAAATAAATTACATTTTACAGCATATTCACATAGAAAACTGATATTTTACATTATAATAATATTTAAGAATTTTTACTGTATTTTTGATCAAATAAATGCAACCTTGATGAGCAGAAGAGACTTCTTTCAGGAACATTAAAAATCATAACTATTCCAAGCATTTGACTGCTAGTGTGTATATAAATAAAGCTCATCACTAACGAGGATTCATGAGCAGCTCACAGATGTGTGTAGATTGTGTTTCAGTGGTTAAAGCGTGTCTGTAATGCGTTTATAATCTCCGTGTCTCAGTGAACACTCCTCAGAGTCCGTATAAGAAGCTGAAGGAGGCGTTATCGTCTGTGGAGGCCTTTGAGAAACACTATCTGGTGAGCGTTCGGTCTCTGTAGTCTGTGAGTGTTTATTTTAGTGCTGTGATTACTGGGTTTATTTTTGGTTTGTGTGTCTGATCAGGAGCTGTCTCATGCCTCTATGGAGATGTACAGGGCGATCGGGCGGCTGCGTTCGGCTCGGCTGGTGGGGAAGAGTCTGGCCGAGTACTACATGTGAGCGCGATTTAACATCAGAAACACATGTGACGCAGACGGAGTGTATTTGTGTCGTTCAGTGTGACCCTGGAGCACAAAACCAGTCATAAGGGTCAATTTGTTTTATTGAATAAATAATCTCTCCATTGATGTATGGTTTATGATAGGACAATATTTGGCTGAAATACAACTCATCTAAAAAAAAATCTAAATATTGAGAAAATCTCCTTTAAAGTTGTTCAAATGAAGTTCTTAGCAATGCATATTACTAATCAAAAATGAAGTTTTGATATATTTATGGTAGGAAATGTACTAAATATCTTCATGGAACATGATCTTAATATCCTAATGATTTTTGTCATAAAAGAGAAATGTATAATTTTGAGCCATACAATGTATTGTTGTTGTCTATTGCTACAAATATACCTGTGTTACTCATGACTGCTTTTGTGCTCCAGAGTCACGTGTGTGTGTGTGTGTGTGTCTGTGTGTGTGTGTGTGTGTGTGTGCAGGAGGAAGGGTGACCCTCAGAGTGCTGAGAACTTCCTGCTGGATTCTCTGAAGTCATACGTGTCGGAGAGCTGGAGTTTGCCGCTCACACACACACGCAAACAGATCGCAGAGTGTCAGAAACAGCTGCAGAAGATGGACGAGTATCCTTCACTCATACACCTCACACACACACAACCTCCAGGACATGAGAGGAATAGAAAAACACCTGAGATTATGAAACTGAAATAAATATAATGACATTACTGATTATTTTACTGTAGTTTTACTTTTTTAGTACTTTATTATATTTTTTATAATTATATTTACTAAATTTTAAAAAAGTATGTATGTGTGTGTGTGTATATATATATATTCATATATACAGTGCCCTCCATAAGTATTGTAACAGTAAAGACAAAATTGCTCTGTTGGCTGTGGAGTAAAGACATTTGCAAATATGATTAAAAGATGAATATGAGACAAAACTACAGAATGTCACATTTTATTATTAGCCGTTTCAACACATATATGTTTTACCAAATAAAAAGAACAGCACTTTTAGAGTTCATCCCACTCATTTGGATGAACTCTAAAAGTTTTTTGAGTTGAATATATTTTGGTTTGACTGTATTACCTATAAGTATATATTTAATATTTTTAATATTTATTTTTATATATATATATTTATTTATTTATTTTTATATATATATATATATATATATATATATATATATATATATATATATATATATATTTATTTATTTTATTTTTTTATTTATTTGGATAAATGTTTGTCATCTGTCACCCGAGGGTGTGTGTGGTTTCTTGACCGTGTCTGTAGATACCTGCAGACGAGCGCTCTGCTGGCCAGCGACACCAACCTGAGCGATGAAGAGAGGAGACACTTCTGCCAGGAGATCCTGACCTTTGCCAGCCAGACCGCAGGGGCCGAAGGTCAACAGAAAGGTCAGCTTGTGTTCTGAGTGCGTTTACTCCAGCAGTCACAGCTAATCCTGACAAAAACACTATAAAAGTGCCGGAACCGTACACTTTATTCCAGGTCTCATGTCTGTTCTCACATTGTTCATTTAAATAATGATGAAAATAAAAGTGTTTTTTTTATATAATTATAAATAATTAAATATATAAAACATGTAAATGTATAATAAAAGTATAGATTTTAAATAATAATAAAAATATAATATAAAGAATATTTTATAAAGTAAAATTATAAAAATATATTTATTTTTTAATTAATCTGAAAGGTTCTGAGTGAATTAATCTCAGTTGCCATCTGAACCATCTGTTCTTGTCTAAGAGCAATAAAGACTCAAACGAATCACAGAATTATTATATTAACTGGTTCATGGTAACACACCATCTGAACAAACGCTCCTCTCTTTGTTCACAGACAAAAGAATAGTCTCTGAGAAAGTTTCATGTAAGATTATGAAAATGAAATAAAAATTAATGGTTTAAAATATAAATAAAATTATAAAAATATAATAAAATAACAAAAAAGTAAATTGATATATCATTATAAAATGAAATTAAATATTTAAAATTATAATACATTAAAATAAAATATTTTTTAAATAAATGTAATAAAATATAATAAAATAAAGAATGGGCTTTTTGTTCATCACAGAGGTCAACTTTGTGTTCTAAGTGACCACAGCTGCCTTCTGAACTATCTGGTGTTGTCTTTCTCTTTACTCGCGGACAAAAGAAGGAAAATTATAAAAAAGAAATATAAAACACATGAAATATTAAAAAATGTAACATTTTAAATAAATACAATTATACATTTATGTATTTTTCTTTTTTCCCAGAAAGGTTACTACAGCTGCTAGGCTACAAAACTTATATATATATATATATATATATATATATATATATATATATATATATATATATATATATAAAACAATGGTTTACTTAACAAATTGCTCTTTCTTTAAATAAATTCAATTATAATTAATTTTCTTAGGGAAAAAAATCTACCTCAGCTTCTGCTCTAAACTTCAGGAAGCCCTTTTACATTACGATCTAATTACAATTAACTTAAATTAAATTAGGCTACTGTTTATTTTTAACTATAATAATCAACACTCAAATAAAAAAAAATTATGCAAACATGTAAATTGTTTTTAAATTAACTTCTAAATTATACAATTTCTGTTTGTTGTTGAAATATAACATGTTTCATATCAAATTTATTTAAACATATACATTAAATAATTAAGACATCACTAACAGGTAAAATAAATATAATGAAGTATAGTCTAATATTTGGCTCTTCTCTAGACGTCATGTCTCTAGTAAATGACAAGCTGTAGACACTAATGGCTTGCCTAAGGTAAATTAAATGCTACGTGATAATTTTAATGACGTCTTTCCATGGTTGAAACACTGAGTGATTACGGTTAGGCGTCAGATGTTCATTCATGTTTATTTCGCGTTAAAACTAGTAGTAAAGAGGAAGAGGCGTTTACAGCGATTGATCGGTGCACATGCGGACCGAACTGAAATTTCTGGTATGAATACGTGTACCGTTACACCCCTAGTGTTTGTTGTATCAGACTGACTGCATTAATCTTGTGTTTCTGGGCTCTGACAGACGCGCGTGTGGCTCTGAGCATGAGCTCCTTCACTCGTCTGCAGGAGCTGCGTTTCCGTCCGTCCTCGGCGCTGGTGCACGTGAGCGCCGCCCTGCAGCTGGAGCTGCGTCTCTGCAGTCTGATGCCCGTTCCTGTGACGCTGGAGCAGATCTCCGCCAGCATACACTTCACACAGGAGCAGCCGGGCTCCACGGCACAGAAGCGGGCTGCTCAGAACCCCGACGGCACCGTGACCTTCCCCGCGGCCAGCCCGGGGTCTGCGTTTGCGTCTGCGCTGGAGCTCTGCGAGATCCTGGAGCACAGTCCGTCTGATAGCGCTCTGAGCTCCGCCGGCGTGGCCTGCAGGAACATGCACCTGCTGCTGCGCCGGAACGACAGCGCCACCTCGCTGGACACACCTAACACCGCACTGACCGCACTCGCTCCGGAGGACGGCGCGCAGATGCTGAGGGCTAGGGATGTCACGCTGTTGCCTGGCAACAACAGCATCGTCTTCACTGCAGCTGTGAGAAGAACTGTTTCATTTCATCAGATTAGAGCAGAGATTCCCAAACTGGAGTTTGCTGATGAAACGCTCATATATCAAAATAAAACACTTAAAAATAAAAATTTACTTTTTTAATATTGAATCATTTTAAAATAAAAAAAACAATGAAAATAAAACGCTTTAGATTAAATAGTAATAGTAAAAATATGAAATTAAAATAACTTTTCTTTTTTATTATTTATTATTTTTTTTATTATTTTGGTTTAGTATTAAACTTGCAGGATGTTTTAATGGTACAAAGACCTCTTGTATGCCAAAAGATCAAGGCAAATTTGATTTATGTCATGACCCCTTTAAAATAAAAATAAAATAAAATTCTTGATAAAAATTAAATCACAAAAATGTAAAATAAATTATAAAGTAAAAATAATTTAACATTTACTAAAAATGTAAAAGAAAAATCATTTTAAAATGAAAGCAGTCAGAATAAAACGCAAAGTAATTAAACCGTAAAAATGTAAAGATAAAATAAATAATTTAAAAGAAAAACACTCAAAATAAAATACTTGCTAAGATTAATTCATAAAAATGTAGCAAAAATAAATGTAAAATAAAAACGTTTAAGTAAAATAAAAAAATTAAATGCATAAAAATGTAAAATAAATAATTTTAAAATTTGTTTACCTACATGTCGTGACCACTGACCAAGATTAAAAAAAGCATGTGAATGGTTAAATGATAGAAATATTAACTTAAAATGTCAGGGGAGACTTCAAGTTTAGGTCAAAGGGGTTCAGCTGACAAAAAAGTAGTTTTGGGAATCTCAGGCTTACAGGGTAAAAATGTGATAAACACCAGATTTTCATGTGATTTCATACATATTTTTAAAATGGCTGAATGTGTGATTTTGTCAGAGTCAGAAGCCAGGTGTGTATACTCTCCGGCAGCTGTGTGCGACGCTGGGCCGAGTGCAGTTCATTCTGCCACATCTTTACCCTGTCGTTCAGTATGAGGTTTACTCTCAGGAGCCTCAGCTCAGCATCCAGCCGCTCACAGGTGTGTGTTTAGTGTGTGTGTGTGTGTGTGTGTGTGCGCATGTTTATGTGGTTTATGAGGACACAAATGTGTATAATGACATGGGTATGACAGAGGTATTACAATATGAAGGTGGTTTATGAGGACACTGCCTATGTCCCCGTAATTCAAAAGGCTTAAAAAACATACTAAATGGTGTTTTTTTGAAAATCTAAAAATGCACAAAGTCTCCTGTGAGGCTAAGTTTAGGTGTAGGGTTGGTGTAGGGCAATAGCACACACAGTTTGTTCAGTATAAAAACCATTACGCCTATGGAGAGTCCCCATAAACCACAAAAACCAACATGTGTGTGTTTGAGTGTGTGTATCATTCTGCAGTGTCTCAGGCTCACCTGTCGTGTGTTGTCGTCTCAGAGCACCTGTTGGCTGGTTTGCCGCAGCAGGTGAAGTTCACTATCCTGACGGGTCACTATTCGGTGAAGAAGGGCGACGCTCTTCAGCTCAGTAACACTGACTCCATGCCTGTGCTGCACTCGTCCACATGCAGCGCCCGCATCCTCAGCAGCAGCGCAGGTGAGAAACGATTCAGATTACACAATAAATACACACTAATCAGAATACTTAATACGCATGTATTAAATTATCTCATGTAAAATTCAAACCAATAATTTTTATAATAACACTCAAAATAAAAATTAATAAAAACGTAATATTAATATAAATAATTTCAAAATAAGTATAAATAATAAATATAAATGTTATAAATTATATAAATACATTTTGTAATGAAATATATAAATAAATGGTAAAATTTGTAATTACAAAATGTTCTTTATTCCAGTATACAGAAGAACAGATCATTTACATAAGTAAAAATGTAATGTATTAAAAATAATATATATAGTGTGTATATATATATATATATATATATATATATATATATATATACATATATACATATATACATATATACATATATATATATATATATATATATATATATATACATATACTAACAGCCAAAAGTTCAAAGTGTCTCTTCTGTTCATCAAGGCTGCATTTATTTGATAAAAAATACAGTAATAATTGTGAAATAATATTCTAATGTAACACTGTTTTCTGTTCAAATATAATCTATTTCTGTGATCTGCAGCTGTATTTTCAGCATCATTACTCCAGTCTTGAGTGTCACATGATCTTCAGAAATCATAATAATATACTGATTTACTATCAACAAACATTTCTGATTATTATCAATGTTGAACACAGTTGTGCTGCCCAATATTTTTGTGGAAATCATGATACATTTTATTTTTCAGGCTTCACAGATGAATAGAAAGTTCATGAAAGAACAGCATTTATTTGAAATGGAAATCTTTTGTAACATTAGAAATGTCTTTATTGGCACTTTTGATCAATTTAATGCAGGCTTGATGAATAAAAGTATTAATTTCCTCTTAATAAGTTGGTAACTGATGTGTTGTGTTGTTGATCAGAGCTGGTGGCTGAAAGCGCTCTGTCCATCCAGTCATCTGAGAAGGTGACGAGCATCTCTCTTCCTGTGACGCCGCCGTATCACACGCTGGAGTTCCTGCTGGACGTTCTGTGTCATATCCCATCATCCCCGGCGCGGATGGAGAGCGAGCGGCTCACTAACGGACAGATCAGTCATCGCACCCGCAGCCGAACGCGCTTCAACAGCGGCATGACCGTCATCGACCAGAAGGTTTGATACGCCTAAACAAACCAGACTGATGACTGCTCTTACAGTTCATATTCATAATAATAAAGTTATATAAAAAGTAAAGTAAAATTAAAATAAAAAATGTGTAAGTCGTTTAAAACCCTGTAGATGAGTCTTACACAACTTACACATTACAATTACAGTGCTTCAGATGAGAGAACTCTCACTGCTCTTTGTACTGTAAATACTGTACACAGCCTCAAACTCTGATTTGTAGCCAAGTACTTCGTACATGACTGTCGAGGGGAGGCAGA
Source organism: Barbus barbus (assembly GCF_936440315.1). Taxonomy (NCBI): domain Eukaryota; kingdom Metazoa; phylum Chordata; class Actinopteri; order Cypriniformes; family Cyprinidae; genus Barbus; species Barbus barbus. The sequence continues at coordinate 858,186 of NC_136763.1, forward strand.
GAAGTCTTTTCTCAGAAGACTAAGAAACTGCTAGACCAGGGGTCGGCAAGTAGTCAAGTCGAGCTTTATTGTCATTCTGCTACATGTGTGGACGTATAGTGGAACGAAATGTCGTGTCTCGCAGGACCACGGTGCTACATACTAGTTAAACATAAGATAAACATACAACAATGCAAGTATAAGAAAAAAAAAACAATAGAGCATCTGACTATAGACAAAAATAATCTGACTATACATATAGTCTAGTTGCCTAGACATACACAAACTGAGACTGTACAAGAACTTTACATAAATACTGTACATGAAATTATGCAAAAGAGATATTCTTACATTAAATTGTTGTGCAGATTAAAGAGAGATTTTGTGGAAAGCAGCGCATAATGTAAAAAGATTTGTAGTGCAATGCTCAAGTAAACATGTTCTTATTGAGTCTTTGTAGCAGGGAGTGTTCATAGAAAGTGTCTAGAGTGCATATAGTGGGATGAGTGTGTTACTACAGGTGGTTTGTATAGCCCACTCACCTGTGTGTAGCACACTCAGAATTGCACTTAGGAGAAGTTGTCACAGTATTAATGAGTTGGGTGGGTGGGGGGTCAGAGGGGGACAGGGAGATTGGAGTTAAGAGCTCTCACAGCCTGGGGAAAAAAGCTGTTGAGCAATCTGACAGAGTGAGCTTTGATACTCCGGTACCTTCTACCTGATGGTAGGAGCTGGAAGAGGTTGTGGGAGGGATGGGTGGGGTCTGTCACGATGCTGGAGGCCTTGCTGAAGCATCGTGCAAGGAAAATGTCCAGGATGGAGGGGAGAGGGGCACTGATGATCTTTGCGGCAGTGTTCACTGTCCGTTGTAGGGTCTTGCGGTCAGCAGCACTGCAGTTTCCGTACCAGACAGTGATGCAGGTGGTCAGCACACTCTCAATGGTGCCCCTGTAGAAAGTGGTGAGGATGGGTGGCGGGAGACTTGCCCTTTTCAGCCGGCGGAGAAAGTGGAGGCATTGTTGTCCCTTCTTGTTGAGTGACGTGATGTTGGTGGTCCAGGTGAGATCCTCTGAGATGTGCACCCCCAGGAATTTAGTGCTGCTGACTCTCTCCACGGTTGAGCCGTCGATGGTCAGTGGGGAGTGGTCAACAGAGTTTCTCCTGAAGCCCATCACAACCTCTTTTGTCTTACATTGAGGGACAGGTTGTTAGCACCACACCATTTCGCCAGCTGTGCCACTTCCTCTCTGTAGAGCGTTTCATCGTTGTTGCTGATGAGGCCTACCACTGTTGTGTCATCAGCAAACTTGATGATGTGGTTGGAGCTGAACTTGGCAGTGCAGTCGTGGGTCAGCAGTGTGAAGAGAAGCGGGCTGAGCACACAGCCTTGTGGGACACCTGTGCTCAGTATGGTAGTGCTGGAGGAGTTGCGGTCGACACGGACTGACTGAGGTCTTGCATTTAAAAAGTCCAGGATCCAATTACAGAGCGGGGTGTTAAGGCCCAGCAAGTTTAGTTTGTGGATGAGCTGTTGTGGGATTATAGTGTTGAATGCTGAGCAGAAGTCGATGAACAGCATTCTTGCATAAGAGTCTTTCTGTTCCAGGTGAGTAAGAGCTAGGTGGAGAGTGGTGGATATTGCATCATCCGTGGAACGGTTTGGACGGTATGCAAACTGGAATGGGTCCAGTGTGTTTGGGAGACTGGACTTGATGTGATGCATGACTAACCTCTCAAAGCACTTCATCATGATTGGGGTCAGTGCTATGGGACGATAGTCATTCAGACAGGACACGGGTGACTTCTTTGGTACTGGAATTATGGAGGTGGATTTGAGACACGTGGGGACGACTGCCTGGCTCAGCGAGGTGTTGAAGATGTCTGTTAGGACATCCGTCAGATGTGCAGCACAGTCTCTCAGAACACGTCCAGGTATGTTGTCAGGGCCCGCAGCCTTGTGTGGGTTAATCTGGGACAGGGTCTTCCTTACATCGACTGGAGAGAGACAGAGTACCTGGTCGTTTGGAGATGCAAGTAGTTTCTGTGCAGGCGTGTCATTCTGTATCTAGAATAGTAGATAGTAGAAGTGGTTGAGTGCATCTGGTAAGGATGTGCCATCGTCACTGGCCTGTGGCGGGGGCTTGTAGTCAGTGATGGTCTGAATGGCTTGCCACAGGGTCTGAGTGTCTTTACTGTCTGTGAAAGTAAGTTTGGCATCGGGCCAAAAAACAATTTCACCACTAGATGGCGGGCCAGAACATGGTCAACGGATAATTTAAGATATTAATTGAAAAATGCAACCAGAATTGCCTGTGACTGAGTGTTACAGTATATTGTGTAACTGGTAGTGAGCTGTTACTCTGTGTAAAATCCTGTGACAGTCATTAACAAAAAGCCACATTTGTTTGGCGGTGTCCGATCAGAGTATGTGAGCGGAGTGGAGCGTCCTCCGCGCTCCGAGCATGTAATAATCACTCCGCTCGTGCGCCACTCCGCGCTCACTGATATCAGAAACACCGCTCCGCGTCTAAAGCAGGGCTCCAGACAAAAAAATCGAGTAAGGAGCCATTGGCTCCTATAAAAGAAAAACTTAGGCGCCAAATTATTTTTTTAGGTGCCACAGAATAAAAGTGGTTTATTTTATTATTATCATTTTATTTTTCCCCCCTATTTTAACATTTCAATCATTTTGTCATGTGTTTATGTCTTATCTTTTCTAGGCTTTATCAGCATTTTAATCCATCTTGTAGATGATCAGGTCGACCGGGGGACTAAGGTTCACTTAAAGTGTTAATTAAATGTCTTTTACAACTTGAAATATACAGTCACAAAGAATTGTTCGTTACACAGAAGCTGTATCAATATCATGGACCATAAGCATCACTTGGCCACTGAGTGCAGTGCATCCTATAAATGTTGTCACGTCTTTCACACATTCAGTCTGTTTTTCTTCATTAGTAAAATGCAATTTTATAGGAGGAGTTGAATCATGTACAACAGAATAAGTAAAAATATTAATATGCAACAGCGCATAAATATAGCAAAACGCTCCTCTTTATAGTTATTTTTCTAGCTGACTGATGAGTTTATGGACACTGAGTGGTTATTCTGAGGTAAATGTATTACAATGCAATGTTTACAAGCTTTATACATTTCCTCAGTTTGAAACACTGAATGAGCTTTTACATAAAACATTTCAGTAAGTTGTACTATAGGCTTTCTTATTGCCTACCTTTTGATCATGTTCATTTCATACTATAGTAGTAAATGGAAATATATAATGGGTTCACTTGCTGCTTTAACTGAGGAGCTAAAGAGATCGCGCCTGAGCATTAAGTGCGCTACTCTCCGCTCGCGCGATCCGGACGCATACACGGACCGTGTGGACGCGGGGTACTGGTGTTTATATTACCCAAAGTGTGCGCTTGTGGTCCGCATTAAAGAGCACCCAAACCGCATCATTTGAATTTCGTAGCATTTTAAAGCTGATACTTTGTTTATTAAAAAGTAAGACAGCACAAAGCTTTTTGCGATTACTGGATGGCAAGTGCGCTTCAAATAACAGGAAGTCCATGCATTAACAGAACACAGCATATAGACTAAGATCTCGATAAGAAGATCGACCGGACAAGTGTAAATGCATCTGGTTGTTGAAACCACATATGGTAATTTTACTCCTCCCATAATATTAAAGTAATAGACGTGTGAGAGCGTTTTATAGGCTATATGGTCTGTTATAGTCAGATATGACAGCGCAATGCAGCAAGCATCACCGCGGATGAGTAGCGGAGTATTTCTTCAGCAAGCGACGCGCAAACTGAATGAACCTGAAAGTAAGCCGCAGACGCTCAACACACAATCTTCTTCATTAAAAGTAGCGAGACTAGCCTATCTTTCCAGTGCTGATGCCGCGCGCTCTCTTGATATTGAAATTAGCTGATAATTAATAAAATTATCCATTGCTTTCATTGACGTGAACTCCGTTATATTTGCATATGAAGCGGGAATTGAAGAACGGATTTATATGCGTTTTGCGAAGACACATTTATGTGGCCAAGTGTAAATGGGGAAACGTTTTAACAAATCATATAGATATCCGATCAGAGAAAATGCATGAAGTGAGCAGGTGTAAACAGGCCCTTTCAGGTCTCTCTCACTGCGTTCAGCAGACTGTGTGCGGCAGAGACCAGGACTGTTTGAAACTCTTTTCAGTAAAACTTTGATGCGCTTCGTCTTATGTTTAATACGTGAACATAACAAAAGATGTGAGCGCAAAACAATCGGGAAAAAAGTCCTTTCATGCAAATTATATATAGTCGCCAGTGGCGACCTCAGCAAAAACTTCACTCGCAAATTAATATTTTTGGTCGCAAATGCGACCATTTTAGTCGCAGTTTGGAGCCCTGTAAAGTATTTCACTATGTTTGAAATATCACAGTTCTATGAAAGCCCGTTTCCGCCACTGAAAAGAAAAGCTATTGCAACTTTTTATCTCACAATTCTGACTATTTTTTCACAGTGAACTAGTATTTTAAGGAAGTTTTTATAATAAATAATATTATAATATTTAGAAGAATAATACATTATATAATAAAAAATCCTATCTAAATAAAGGCAAAAATATAAATGTGTGTGTTTCAGGTGTCTGTCGACTGTCCCTGGTCCATTTACTCCACGCTGGTCTCTCTGACCTTCCACGTGCCCTTTAAAGTCAAACACTCACTGCTGTCTGCAGGACGGAGGTACTGACCCCTCGTGACCCATCGTGACCTCACACTCTTACAGTGATACTGTAGTAACAGATGGATTGATGCGTTTCCTGTGTGGTTTTATCCCAACAGGAAATTCATCCAGGTTTGTCTTCAGAATGTATCGGACACTAACTTTCGTCTGACCAATCAGACGCTGACTGAGAACCAACACACACCGTCACTGGAGCTGCTGTCTCTCAACACTAAAACACACAGCGTGAGTCTCACACACACTCAAGCACATACACACACACACTCACACACTCACACACATGTTGGTTTTTGTGGTTTATGGGGACTCTCCATAGGCGTAATGGTTTTTATACTGAACAAACTGTGTGTGCTATTGCCCTACACCAACCCTACACCTAAACTTAGCCCTCACAGGAGACTTTGTGCATTTTTAGATTTTCAAAAAAACACCATTTAGTATGTTTTTTAAGCCTTTTGAATTACGGGGACATAGGCAGTGTCCTCATAAACCACCTTCATATTGTAATACCTCTGTCATACCCATGTCATTATACACATTTGTATCCTCATAAACCACATAAACATGCGCACACACACACACACACACACATACACACATATATACACACGGTCTCTAATTTATTCTAATCTAGAGAATTTAGTTGGAGGGCTAATTGAGGTGATTTTGTAGGGGAGTACATCTGCATAGAAAATGTAAAAAGAAAAAAAATCTAAGTTAGTAAACTTAAAAAAAAAAAATTGATTGTAAAATCTTTTTAGGGCTGCAATATTTGGAAAAAACTTGGGTTTACAAAAACCCACTCTCATCTCTTTCAGTAACCATGAGGTGACAGTTAAAAAAGTAATTAAAATGATTAATATTATTTTATATTATTATATTTACTCAAACACAAAAAAAAAAATTTGTGACTAAAATAATAATGATTTTGTAATTGATTAAATAAAAATATGAAACAAAAAAAAAATATTTTAAACTAATGTACTGTAAAAGTATTTAATAAAATATTTGTATAGTTCAATAATAGTATGCAGTATGAAATTACAATAAAATTTACAATAATATCCAAAAATAAACCTTCAAAATACTACATTTATACAATTTTTATATATATATATATGTGTATATATATGTGTGTGTACTAATAAATATATGTATATATTAGGGATGCACGATATTGGATTTTTGCCGATATCCGATATGCCGATATTTTTCATCTAATTTTGGCCGATGCCAATACCGATATATTTCCTTTTGTTTGGAAACACCAAGTCTCTCCTCTGCAGAAATGATAAGAAAATTATTTTTAATTTTGGTTAGTTTTTAACAAGAGCTTATTTATTAGAATTAAATAAAAAAAACTGTTCGTTCATTTTTCATTCTTCTTTTATTTAAATAGCCTACCCTTTACGGTATCAGTAATTACTGTGCGGCTAATTTCTGATTTGGGAGTGATTTGTTTGTTATAAAAATGTTAGCGTAGCTTATTAAAAGTATTGCTCTTAACAGACCTGTGTGTTTTGTATCACTAGTGCAGTGTCCGTCCTCGGAGCACATAAGCCCTGCCCGCGTGAGGCGCTCCGCTTCCAGCTCGCGCTGTTCTGTACTTTATTAAACGTTTATTAATTCTGAACGTGTCGCGTGTCCATATTGCACCAAAATGGGTCCGCAGCAACACACCCGCCACGCGTGAAGACGATTGGATGAACGGTTCTCAACATAATAAAAATGCAAACAGACACAGAGATTCCTGCCTTTATTAGAGAGAAGAATATGCTCAGCCCCCTCCTCCAAAGCTTCGAATATTCGGTGTTGATTACTACCGAAGCTTCCAAGCTCAAACAATGGTATTCAGACCAACCCTACTATCAATTGCTGCATTTTTTCCCCCAGAAAGATGCAGTGTTAACCCTAACATTTTATTTCAGGATTTAACATTTGTAGATTGTCTAAAACAAAAGAGTTGTACAAATTCTGAAAATCTTTTAGAGCTCATGATTTGTTTAAAAAATAAAACATATTACACATTAATGAATAAATCAGTATATATAAAATTATTTAATTTACAAGTCTCATGTTTGTGATTTTATTTT
>NC_136763.1:870000-897500 GCF_936440315.1 Barbus barbus
GCCACTACCTACATGCCACACTTATATATTTATTTATTTATTATCTAAGTAATTATGTTTTTAATGTGTAGATGTGTATGTGTCTCAGCTACTTTGTGATGCATTAAAAAAGTGAGACGTATGGTGCAGCCTAGGCCAGAGACCCAGCCCACTCACACGGCACACTTACCCTGTGTGTGTGTGTGTATATATTTATTATCGCCAAGAAATAATAATTTTATATATATATATATATATATATATATATATATATATATATATATATATATATATATATATATATAATGATAAAAATGTGTGTGTGTGTGTATATATGTGTGTGTGTGTGTGTGTATATATATATATATACACACAGCTGGAGGGTGATGAGAGCTGGCCAGAAGGGGTGTAATTCTACTGTATTATCAGATGAACTGGATAGATTTTCCATTGAGATGTAATCAATTAGTAGGTTTTTCCAGGATGCAATATGTATGGATTTTCTTGATTTCCAGTTCATGAGGATAGTTTTCTTGGCGATAGCTAGCGCTACCAGGAGTAACTGACTGTTTATATTGTCTAAATTGATTATAGATATATCGCCTAGTAAACAAACTGATGGAGAATTTGGGATGTGACATCCCATAGTGACGGATAATGATTCAGTCACTTTTTCCCAAAAATGTATAATTGGGGTACAGTACCGAAGGGTGTGAACATATGTATCTGTTTCATTTTGGGTGCAATGTGAACATGTTTCTGAAGTGAATCCCATTTTAAACCATTTCTGTCCAGTTAAGTGAATTCTGTGAAGTACCTTATACTGTATAAATTGTAAATAGGCATTCTTTGTCATAAAGTAGATATTTTTGCAGATTTGTGTCCAGAAAACGGCATCCGGAGCAATAGATGGGTCTGATTCCCGTTTAGCATGTGGTAAACTTAATGTGTTGTCTGATTTTAATATTATTCTGTATATTTTGGAGAGTAGTTTTTTTGAGGACGATATATTAATTAACTCTGAGATTAAAGGTGAAAGTTCTAGATTAACGGTTCGAATGTTTGATTGGATAGATGATTTGATTTGTAGATTATACAACTATTACTCCCGATGCCGTATTCCTGGACCAAATATGAGAATGAGGCCAGATTATTTCTGTGAAAGATGTGTTGGAGTTGTGTTATGCCCTTTTCTGCCCATGTGTGTAAATTAAGCCAGAGTTTTGAGATCGCAGCGGACGTGAAGGACTATAATGTGATAAGCGCTCACTCAAATACTGAGGAGTTCTTAACTAAGAAAACTTGCGTCAGAAAAAGTCAGTGAATTGACTTGTAGCTGAACTTTAAAGAGGACTCAACCCTGTATTTATTTGTGATATACTGTCTCAGTCTAAATTACACTCACACTGCTGTTTTATTACAATATAATAACAATAACAGTGACAGTAATAGCCATATATTATAAAACAACTGCACTGTAAAATAAATGTAAATGAATATTTGATAGGTATATTATTATGGCTTTACACTACAGTAGGATAATTACAATACTTCTTTCCTAATATATTTTGAATTTGGAAAAACCAAGAAAGATGCATGGGAAAACATATGTGTGCAAATAAATGCAGTGTTTCTAAAATGTTTGAGCTACTTTTAGCCTGAAGATGTTTTGTGAATACAGGCCCTGAGGTTCACTATATAACTGAACATTTGAGTAAAATACTACAATTCCTTTACAACAAAACATTGCATTTTTGTATATTTTATATTTACTTATTTGTGTTTGTGTTGCATAACAGAATTTGACTGTGTAAATTAAGATTTAGGTATTTAAGGTCTTGCATCTGCTAATACTTATTTGAATTATAATATGATTATATTATTATTAGAAAAATGCATGTTAAAATGGTCACCCCAAATGATATAAAGAAATACAAAACAAAGCTGAAAACAATAATGATTTTGTTATTATTACTATTATTAAAAATGTAAGAAATAAAAAAAACCTTTTTAATAATGCTGTTGTACTGTAAAGTTATTTAATAATTTTTTATACTTTGTTCGTTTATTTTAAATCATTATTTTTTATAATGTAAGGATTTTTTCCTTTAGTGTTTGGCTTTATTTGTATTAATAATTGAGATGATTATCTGTGTGTCTGCAGTGATTGACAACAACAGTAACTGGGCGGTGTGCGGGAAGAGTTCAGGGGTCATTTCCATGCCGGTGGCTGCCATGGCGACACACAAGGTTCACATGGAGGTCATGCCGCTGTTTGCGGGTCACCTGCCGTTTCCCAACATACGTGTGTTTAAATACCTGCCTCACCACAGCAGCCCGGTCATCCCGCCGGACACAGGTCAGACCCCGTGATGCTTGAGTATGAACTTATCATCAGAAGTCATGGTTTCATCACATAAAACTGTTCTGGTTCTATGAATGAATCCAGAGCTGCCCAAAGATGACATCATAATGACATCTTCATTTCAAATTCATATATTGTTATATAAAAATTTTATATATATATATATATATATATATATATATATATATATATATATATATATATATATATATATATATATATATATATACATACATACATACATACATACATACATACATACATACATACATATATATACATACATACATATACATATACATACATACATACACGCATACATACATACATACATACATATACATACACACGCACACACATTCATAGATAGATATAGATATCATTTAAAATTTTATGTGTTTTTTTTATATTATTTAATGCTGGGCAATGATTAATCACGATTAATCGCATCCAAAATAAACGTTTTTGTTTGCATAATATATATGTGTGTTCTACGGAAGAGGATTAGGGCCAAGCAACAATAAAAAATAAATAAAACCATCTTGAGATTAAAGTCGTTAAATTTCAAGAAAAAGTTGTTAAATTTCAAGAAAAAAGTTGTTAAATTTCGAGAAAAAAGTTGTTAAATTTCGAGAAAAAAGTTGTTAAATTATGAGAAAAAAGTTGTTAAATTATGAGAAAAAAGTTGTTACATTTCAAGAAAAAGTTGTTAAATTACAAGAAAAAAGTTAAATTACAAAAAAGTTAAACTACAAGAAAAAAGTTAAATTATGAGAAAAAAGTTGTTAAATTTTGAGAAAAAAGTTGTTAAATTACGAGAAAAAAAGTTAAATTACAAGAAAAAAGTTGTTAAATTACAAGAAAAAAGTTGTTAAATTATGAGAAAAAAGTTGTTACATTTCAAGAAAAAGTTGTTAAATTACGAGAAAAAAGTTGTTAAATTACAAGAAAAAAGTTAAATTACAAAAAAGTTAAACTACAAGAAAAAAGTTAAATTATGAGAAAAAAGTTGTTAAATTTTGAGAAAAAAGTTGTTAAATTACGAGAAAAAAAGTTAAATTACAAGAAAAAAGTTGTTAAATTACAAGAAAAAAGTTGTTAAATTTCAAGAAAAAAGTTGTTAAATTTCAAGAAAAAAGTTGATAAATTACGAGAAAAAAGTTGTTAAATTACGAGAAAAAAGTTGTTAAATTACGAGAAAAAAGTTGTTAAATTTCAAGAAAAAAGTTGATAAATTACGAGAAAAAAGTTGATAAATTTCAAGAAAAAAGTTGTAAAATTTCGAGAAATTTAAAGAAAGAAGTTGAGAAACACTGTTGTCATGTTTATTAGCTCTGGTTGGACAGAGTTACTCAGGCCTGCAGCGGTGGAGGAGCGTATGACACGATCGACGGGGTTCCAGTGCGGCTCTTCTTCTTTTCTCATCACATATCACATCAGAAAAGTGGAAATCAATTGCTTAACGAGTGTTTAATAATGTATTAATTAGGGGTAGACAGGCTATAGGGAGGGCTTTGTTGTCCCAATAAGGCAGCATCTATAATTTCAATAAATAAAATAATCAATGTTATTATTGCATCCTGTTAATGTACAACAATACTGAGGTGCAAATAGTATCCGCCACTATTTATAAGCATACATAGCATCTAATTAGCTACTATTTACACTAATTGCAAAGATCTGATACTGTTACATCACGTAAATAGGCTATTTTCATTAGTGTTAATAATGCATATCTAAAACGCTGCTGTTGTCAATTAGAGTGAAAATAGTTATATGTTCTATTGACTCTAAGCAGCATCTATGACAGGGGTGTCCAAAGTCCGGCCGCGGGCCAAATAGGCCAGTGGATGAATTTCAAACACAGCTTGTGTACTGACATGTAGGCTGTTATATGTGGCCAATCAAACTTTACAAATCATGCAGTTGATGACAATTTGGTAACTCCTATGCGCTGTCATTTCTTTAGCGCTGCACGGATTGTTATTAGCTCTCCTAAAGACAGCGCAGGTCTGGACCACGGAACAGCGCTGTGAGAAGCGTTCGAGTGCAGAGCTCTGATACAAACCACAGACTCTGATTTAAAGCACGCTGCCGTTCTCAGCAACACTGACGCGGAACACAGGAGAAACACTGTGACAACAAAGCACTTACAATACTTTCAGTCCACAAATTCATATTTACAGTGGATTTACTGTAGTAACACTAAACCTACCTAATTAATACATTATTAAACACTCGTTAAGCAATTGATTTCCACTTTTCTGATGTGATATGTGATGAGAAAAGAAGAAGAGCCGGACTGGAGCCCCGTCGATCGTGTCATACGCTCCTCCACCGCTGCAGGCCTGAGTAACTCTGTCCAACCAGAGCTAATAAACATGACACAAGAGTGTTTTTATCAACTTCTTTCTCGCAATTTAACGACTTTAATCTCCAGATGGTTTTATTTTTTTATTATTGCTTGGCCCTAATCCTCTTCCGTACTGTTCTGTGTATATTTATTATTATATTTAAATAAATAGACACACAGACAGTATATATTTTGAAAATATTTACATGTATAAAATTATATTCATATAATTTATATTATATACAAATATATTTAATATATAAACAACATTTTTCTGGAAAAATATATACATGCATGTGTTTTTATTTATATATGCATAATAATATACACAGTACACACTCATATATTACAAAAACAAAAACTTTTATTTTAGATGCGATTAATCGTTTGACAGCACTAATTTCATTATTTGTTTTGTATATTTTCAAAATTATTTTCTGACTTTTTTCTGCACAACAGAAGCTTACTGGTTAAATTATAACATGAATAAAAAAACTCTTGATGGTCTTAAATATCATAAACAATATTTTAATACATTTTATTATTAATTTGAGAAGCACTTTTTCTGTCATAATTTCTTCGTGAATCTTTCATTATTTGGTGATTTGTGACGTGTGAGTGAATCAGTTCGTTCAGTCAGTTCTGATTCATATGAGTCGTGACTCTCTGTGCTCCGCAGACTCGTGTCTGGAGAACGACAGTCTGTCTCTGCTGGACAAGGCTCTGGAGGACCAGGCGGAGACAGCCAGTCTGCGCAGCCGAGGCAGTGTCCAGTCTCTGGGCAGCGGAGAGTCTGCGCAGCCGCGGGGCCCGATGCCCAAACGCCAGGCCTTCGGTCCAGGGCAGGTGTTCAACGGCACACAGGGTCAGCAGGTGCTAGTGCTGCCCGCCGCTGACCATCACCTGATGGAGGTCAATGTCACATGACCCAGCATCTCAAACGGACACGAGACTCTCCTCCGTCACACGCTTCATGAGACACGCCGGACCAGCTGTCTGTCAGACATCCCATAATGCCTTGCAGCCCCTCCTCTGTGTGCTCAGGTGTGTGTGTGTGTGTGTGAGAGAGAGAGAGAGAGGGAGAGAGTGAGAGCGAGTGACACCTGCTGTACATAACAGATGAGATTTAAGAGAATCTTCTGAACCAAATACACTCAATCATGATCACTCACACTGGGATTCTGGGATTTGCATATTTAATTTTGTATTGGTTTTTGGAACTAAAGGTTTCCAGGGAAACATCAGCGCTTTATTGACTCAGACACGCCCCTTCCTACTGATGTCACGTGATTGACGCATCGCTATGATGTCGTACAAATGTCATTTTTGTTTAATGCATATGAAGAACGGTCATATTTCACTCCATTGTAGACATGAAGAAAAAATCGTGACAAAAAGTAAATTGTGAATTAAAAATTTCAGCTCACATCAGTGTATTTGTTATAATGCTCAAAACTGAACATGTGATTTTCATAATTGTTCATGCAAAAAAAAAAGTAATTTTTATTTTTTTGCATATTAATTTATTTGCATAAAAAAAAATTATTAATAATTTTTCATACATTTTATTTTACATGTTTGTACTATAAAAGTAATGCAAAAATGTATGTGTGTGTGTGTGTATGTATGTATATATATATATATATATATATATATGAGACGTACATACACGCACACGTGTATATATATATTATGCAAATAAATTGGTTTTGCATCAATTAATTTTTGGCACACCTTTGTAATGTTCATGAAAATCGACTTTGATTTTCTGTTGGTTTTGGGGTGAAATATGACCTGGGTGTATTTTTGTGGTGTTTGTGTTGGGATGTGTGTAAATATCACAGAAAGTGTCTGTCAGGACAGAATCGTTTCAGATCCATCAGCTCTGTACAGTAACGAGAATCTGACGACAGACAGCAGGAAGTGATGCGTTTCTCCAGGAGGAACAGGTTTGATGTGAATGTTGTGCGTCTTGTGTGTCGTCCGTGTTTCAAACCTGAGAAGCTGATGAGGGAACTGCTGTGTTTGTCATATAGTCACGAATGAAAGGCCAAAACTTCACACGCATCACCTCTTCAGTTCATCTGCTCACTATTTATTTCCTGGATTCTTGTTGCTTTGCTCTGGTTCGGTTCGCTTCTGGACCTCGTGATTCTGGACTTCAGACGTCATGAACACAAGCTGTTTGTAAATTGTCAATCAGACATCACAGATTGTATTTAGATTATTTAAATGAGAAGAATATGTACGCATTATACAACTGAAAATATACATATGTTTTAAAAGGATGTTTGTCTTGTTTTTCTATTAAAAAAGTCATTCTTTTCAGTTTTTCGCTCATTTTCAAAAAATTCTTTAAATACCCCCTAAAAAACAATATTATTCAAATCATTTTGTTTAAACCATTTTATTTCTCATGAAATTACTGTTTAAAACTCATTTAAAACATTTGCAAGAAATCTAAGAATTTCAAAAAAGTCAGAATTGTGAGTTTTTTTTTTTGTTTTTTTTTTTATTAAGTGTAAGTTTGGCTTCTCAAAACTTCTAATAAAAGTTTATTAATAATTTATTCATTTTATTTTTATTTGAGAAACCAAAGTGACTTTTTTTTTAAACTCACTATTCTGACTTTTATTTTGAAATTCTTAGTTTACATCTTGCAAATGTTTTTTGGCTATTTAATAATAAAAAGGTCTTTTTTTTTATCCCAGTTTGAACTTTTTTTTTTTTGCCAGTTACTTTTTTCTTGCAATTCAGAGCGAAAAAAAATTACGTATAAAATCTTGAATTATACATTTTTTTTTTTTTTTGCTCAGAATTGAGAAAACTCAAAATTATGCAAGATGGTTTCAATTTTTTTTATCCTGTGGTGGAAATAAGCTTATGTAGCAGTTCAAATGATCATTTTATATTCATAATAGTTGTGTTGCTCTTACCTGTTACATAAATGACTTCTATCATATAAACTGTCAATGATTCGTGTATAAACTAACCCTGAATTCACCTGACAGTCTTGTCATTCACATTTATGCATTTAGCAGACGACTTCCATTGCATTCAAGTTACAGTTTCTACATTTGATCAGCTCTTGCTTTCCCTGGGAATCGAACCCATGACCTTGGCGTTGCTAGCGCCATGCTCTACTATTTGAGCTACAGGAAAGCTCGCATATTGTTCTTGAAAATATGATTTTGTATTATTGATTGAAATTGATGTTAAAAAATATTTTTGTGTAAATGACAAACAACAATTATCTCAATTTATTCAAGTATGCAAAAACAAAACCAGCCAGAATAGCAGTGCTGAAGCCAAGAGATGTACAGAGAAACAATATAAATAAAACTGGATTAAATAATTGGCAAAATGTTTAAAAGACAAGAATATAAAAACTGCAGTGAAACATCTGAAGAGAGTTTGGCCGGGTGTGGGTTCATCGCGCTCCGTGTAACGCCGTCATCTTCTTTGAAACTCGACAGATCTTTGGCACTAGGTTCCATTTCTCCTCATTGGACGGAGAAAACTTCTTCCTGTCAGCTGATTTCCTCTGTAACCTGATGAAACATTACAGCCAATGAGCTTTAAGATCAGCCTGAACACAGTCATCAGTATTTCACATCTCAACTTAACGTGCAGAAAATAGTGAACAATCAGCAGGAGGTTTAGGTCCTGTGGAAATATATATAATTAATCTCAATATATAACTGTGATGATTGACTCACATGAGTTTCTTGCGTTCTAAAGCTTTTCTGGTGGCAGCAGAGAGGGATTCCTTCACTTTATTATCCTGAAACACACAGATCAGACTCATGAATGATGCTTTAAAATCCCCTCATCCAACCACACTGACCCACATCCATCCATCATATACTGACATCTTAGAACCAAAATAAAGTTAATCCCCCGAAACCAATTACCCAAAGAAAAATCACCAACAAATTTAAATATCTAAACATATGCCTCCAAAAAAAAAGAATTAATCTCAAATAAAATATCTGATCAAAAAAAGAAAAATATCAAATCAATAATCATTTCTAACCCCCTAAAAAAATCCCCAATCAAAGAATACCTCCATTATCTAATCACCCCCAAACAATATTTAAAAACCTAACCACGCCAAAAAATTATATTTTTGAAAAACAAAATCTAAGTTAAAAAAAATAAAAAAACTACCAAACAATGCAATCAAAGGAATAAAGTGCTAGTTTCTGACGTGTGTTTTGAGCGTGCGGTGTCTGCTCAGCTCTCGGTCGCAGCGGATCATCTGCATCCGATCAGAGGAGCTCATGCTGAAGAAGATCTGGTGCAGCTCACACCGCGCCGCTCGCAGCTGAGGATCAAACAGAGAGTCACCTGAGGTCACGTCAGTGTGTGTTCATACAGCGAGTGTTTCCAGAGCGCTTCTGACCTGCAGCGTGACACGCTCCTGCAGCATGAGCTCGTGTTTGCTGCTCACCGCCGGCGGATGCTGGAGCGTCATCAGAAACATCCGTGTGTCCTGAAACAACATCAACACCTCCGTCACATCACATGTGTGAGAGATGGAGCAATTACTCATCTCTTAGTGACCCTGGGGCACTAAACCAGTCATAAGGGGCAATGTTCTGAAACTGAGATGTATGCATCATCTGAAGCTGGATAGATAATATTACCATTAATGTATGGTTTGTTAGAATAGTATAATATAGGACAACTATTAGAAAATCTGGAATCTGAGGGAGTGAAAAAATCTAAATATTGAGAAAATCTCCTTTAAAGTTGTTCAAATGAAGTTCTTAATGCATATTACTAATCAGAAATGAAGTTTTGATATATTTACAGTAGGAAATTTACTAAATATCTTCATGGAACATGATCTTAATATCCTAATGATTTTTGTCATAAAAGAGAAATGTATAATTTTGATCCATACAATGTATTGTTGGTTATTGATACAAATATACCTGTGTTACTCATGACTGCTTTTTTTTTCTTTTCATTTTTATGTTTAAATATGTCTATATAGCCTGTATTTATTTGATTTCAGTTTTAGTTTGAGCTGCTTCGGTACAGTAACTTAAGCTGAGTGTAAATGAGAAATGTTGCTTTGGCAACTAGCTGAAATAAATAGTTTTTGAAATTGTTATTTCAGTAAAGGATCATTTTTGTGGCAGTGTTGTTAGTTTTACGAGCTCACCTTGATGGTCCTGATGAGGCACGACATGCGTTCAGTGCGCAGGAGTCGACGGGTCAGAAAACCCCTCGCCACAGCAGCCAGCAGAGGGAGACAGGACCGCTGTGAGACACATGAGACACAACACCTTCATATCTGTCTGTGTGTGTGTGCGTGTGTGTGTCTGTTTTTCTATTCCCGTGGGGACTTAAACCTGAATACACACAGACTCATGGGGACTCGTGTCACGGTGGGGACCTAATCTGAGGTCCCCACGGGTAAACATGCTAATAAATCACACAGAATGAAGTTTTTTGAAAATCTAAAAATGCAAACAATTCCCTGTGAGGGGTAAGTTTAGGTGTAGGGTTGGCGTAGGACGATAGAAAATACAGTTTGTACAGTAGAAAAACCATTACACCTATGGGATGCACCCATAATGATAGTAAGAGCAGTGTGTGTTACCCGTGAGGTGCTGTGTGTGTCTCTAAGCTCAGCGTGTGTGCAGACAGATGAGGCGCTGATGGAGGTCAGTGTGTCCTCCAGACATGAGCCTGCGCCGGGACACGGGAAGGACACGCTCCGCAGAAACTGGTAGCGCTCTGCTAAAGACTGACAGAGAGAGAGACAGCATTATAAACACATCATAATCAGAAATGTTTGTTGAGCAGTAAATCAGTATATTATTATGATTTCTGAAGATCATGTGACACTGAAGACTGGAGTAATGATGCTGAAAATACAGCTGCAGATCACAGAAATACATTACACTTTAACACATATTCACATAGAAAACAGCTGTTTTACATTCTAATAATATTTCATAATTTCTACTGTATTTGTAATCAAATAACTGCAGCCTTGCAGAGCAGAAGAGAGTTTTTTTTCTCCCCATATTGTAACCAGTAGTGTCGTTGAGTTCAGCTTCTGTGATTCAGTTTTTATTGTTTTGGCAACAGAAAGAATCCTGCCATGCCAATAAAACACTTATAAACGAGAGAGCGAGAGAATGCAGATGAAAGCAGGACAGAGAGAGAGAGTCGGGATGAAATAAGAGCATGTATACACACAAGGTCAATGAGACGAGAGGAATCAAACCACAGACGGCAGAGAGACAGACAGGTGTGTTCAGCGGCGCATGAATTAAACACAATTATCCTCATTTTCTGTGTCACTTCCCACAGCGAACACACACAGACGCTCGTTAATATAAAAACACTCGGCGTTCATTAAAGCCTGTTCCATGCATACATTACAGGCCGTAATTAATGACACGAGCCACTACAGGACCTGAAGGAGAAACATGTACGGATGCTCTCAGCGGCAGCTAGAAATGAAAGAAAACATTCCCACAATCCTCTGGGTGATTTCAGGTCTGATCTGTGGTGTCTGCCATCGGCCAGCGAGAGACTCGGGACAGAACAGCCGTCAAACACGAGTCTAACGAGTCCTTTAGAGATGTGACCGATCACAATCACATCAGCTGTTCTTACCATGTGGATGAATTTCACATGAACAGTTATTACTGAACTCTTTATTACTGTGAAGCTGCTTTGTATGGAAGCTTGTTTTGATCACAGAATTAAAAAATTAAGGTAATTGTGAGTTTTTATCTCACAATCCAGACTTTTTTCTCACAATTCAGGGTTAATTTCTCACAATTCAGTTTATTTCTCATAATTCAGAGTTTATTTCTCTTAATTCAGAGTTTATTTCTCTTAATTCAGAGTTTATTTCTCTTAATTCAGAGTTTATTTCTCTTAATTCAGAGTTTATTTCTCTTAATTCAGAGTTTATTTCTCTTAATTCAGAGTTTATTTCTCATAATTCAGAGTTTATTTCTCTTAATTCAGAGTTTATTTCTCATAATTCAGAGTTTATTTCTCTTAATTCAGAGTTTATTTCTCTTAATTCAGAGTTTATTTATCATAATTCAGAGTTTATTTATCATAATTCAGAGTTTATTTCTCACAATTCAGAGTTTATTTCTCTTAAATCAGAGTTTATATCTCACAATTCAGAGTTTATTTATCTTAATTCAGAGTTTATTTATCTTAATTCAGAGTTCATATCTCACAATTCAGAGTTCATTTCTCATAATTCAGAGTTTATTTCTCTTCATTCAGTTTATTTCTCACAATTCAGAGTTAATATCCCATAAATCTGATATTATATCTCAAGTCTGCATCTATATTGCCTATCAAAAATTCAGAGTTTATGTCTCATAATGAGTTTATATCTTATAATTCTGAGCTTATATTTTGCAATTCTGAATATTTTATTTTAATTTTGTGATATTAACTCAGAATTGCAAGACATAAATGCAGAATTGCAAAAAAAGTCTTAATTGTGATATAAAAAGTCAGAAATCAGTTTTCACAGTTTTGAAACAATCTCTATTGTATAACGCGCCACAGAAACAAATGTTACTTGACCTTAGAGGATCACAAAAGATGTTGATGCTTTGTCCACACTCATTTACACGCATGCATCGAGCAGACGCTTTTATCTAAAGTGACTCTCACTGTATTCATGCATCCTCTCAGAATCGAACCCATGACCTTGGCGTTGCAAGCGCCATGCTTCCCTTAGAACTACATGTGAAACAGGCTGTAGTTTGTTGCTCACCTGCAGTAATTCCTGCTGTTGTCTGCGCTCTTCCTCCATCAGAGCCGTCACCTGATCCTCCTGCGTCTGCGCAGACGACTGCAGCCCTGAGGACATCACTGAGAGTTTAATCACTTATGATGCTTCACACATAATCATAAAACATTTCTTCTGGCTAAAATAAAATATTGTGAGCCTAAAAAAGAAAGATACAATATAGACAGATAAAAAGATACATGAATGAAAAGACCAATCACAGTTCAGTATGCACATATATGACACACTGACCTCAACACTGTCAATTAGATTTTCCATCACTGAAAAACGTTCAAACATTAGAAATGATATAATTAACTATAATTTCTCACCTCTGGGTGTGCTGGAGAGCGTGCTACCCATCTCTCGTCCAGGACTGAACGCCTCGTCCTCGTTCATCAGGAGCCTCCGTTTGACCCGGGTCGTGACCTCGTGACCTCCCATCTCAGGGGTCAGCTGCTTCCACAGGCCGGACGGGACGTCCACATCATAAGACCAGCCAATCACAGAGCTTCCTGCTTCATCCGGAGAATGACTGCTGGCGTTCTCCTCCCCGACCCCACAATCCTTAGCGGTGACGGTTTTGCTGAAAGTGACCCCAGAAGGACGTTTGGGGTCGACTTCACCCGTCTGTGAGAGCATGAGCGTCGACTCCAGGTCAGAGATCAGCGCTTTGAGGCTGAACAGGTTCAGCTCTAGCTGTGCGATCTGCTCCGTCTGTGATGACATCATCGTCACGTTGTCACGGCGATCAGACGGACTAATCGGGTCGATCTGAGCCGGTTTGCCCAGAGCTTTCCGATCCGGGCCGGGAATCCTGCTCCGTTTTTTGCAGCGTACAGGACTTAAGCAGAACTTGGGTGTCGGGATGTTTGTGAATCTCCCAGCCGAGAGCGATCTGGAAACACAGAGCCGCTTCTGTTTGGAGTCATATAGAGATCTGGCCGTAACAGGAAGCTCTGCAGAGATGGATCGAGGAAGAGCGTTTGTGACGTCAGTGTTGATGCGATCCTCACCTTCCTTCTCCTTCCTCTGCTCTCTGGCTTTCCTCAGCTCCGTCCTCCACATCTGTTTGGGAAGGAGCTCCTCGTTCTCTTTATCGGACAGGTTGTGGTCGTCTGTGGCTCTGGCCTGATTGCGCAGCAGACGCTGGCGCCGCCTGTACTCCTGGGATTTCTTCAGTAGGTTTTGAAGGCTCATACGATACGGACCTTCATCCGAATCAGACGACGGGTTTACTGATTCCACAACATCTTCCGCCGGCTTTAGAAGTGGCGCTACAATCTCCTCCTCTAAAATCGCTCCATCTACTGGCGCGTGACTGATGATGTCACTTCCTGACCGTGTCGTATCTAAGCGGATGTCTCCTCCTTCCGTCCAGCCGGACTGACCGGTGACGTCTGTGTTGTCATTGGTTACGTAGCCCGATGACATCATCATCGTCGTCTGGCTGTGAGAGTGATTGTCCGGTGCGTCCTGAGGTCTGTGGGTCTTGTGTTTCTCAAACAGAACCGTGATCTGGCTGTTTTCCAGTGAATCGTCCTCTGGAGAAGCTCTCAGCTGATTGGCCGATCGGCCGTCGTGAGCGGTTGATGTCAGAGGAGCGGGCGAGGTGATGTCACAGTCTGTGATGTCATCAGTCTTGTCTGTGTGTCGCGCAGCGTCGCTGATCCTCACGTCTGTGAACTGACACACAGAAACAGATTAACACACACACAAATAAATATAACTAAAAAAATACTGTTAACTAACACAATAAAACATTACAACATAATAAACAAGATTTTTTAATTTTTTGTTATCTGTCTTTACAAATAAACTCTTATTTCAAATAAACATATATGCATATATATACACATACCGCTGCTCAAAAGTGAGATTTTTAATGTTTTTTAAGGGAGTCATCTTCTGCTCAGGGTGGTGATGGCGCAGTGGATAAGACACATGCCTTAGGTGTGAGAGACCCGGGTTCGAATCCACTGTGAGACACCAATGTGTCCCTGAGCAAGACACTTAACCCCTAGTTGCTCCAGAGGCGTGCGACCTCTGACATATATAGCAATTGTAAGTCGCTTTGGATAAAAGCGTCAGCTAAATGAATAAATGTAAATGTAAATGTCATCAAGGCTGTATTTATTCGATCAAACAAACAGTAATATTGTGAAATCTTATTGCAATTTCTAATATAGGTTTCCTATTTGAATATACTTTAAGATATAATTTATTTCTGTGATCTGCAGCTGTATTTCCAGCATCATTACTGCAGTCTTCAGTGTCACATGATCTTCAGAAATCATAATAATATACTGATTTATTATGAGTGTTGAAACTGTTGTGCTGCTTCATATTGTTTTTTGGAACATGATACTTTTTTCTTTGATTATTTGATGAACACAAAGTTAAAAACAGCATTTGTTCAAAATAGAAATCTTTTCTAACAATATAAGTCTTTACTATGACTTTTTATTCATTTAACACATCCCTCCTGAATAAAATAATTAATGTCTTAAAAAAAAAAGAAAGAAAAATGTACTGACCCCAAACTTTTGAATAGCATTGTATATTGTAACACTAAATTTATTTTTGTAAATAAATGCTGTTTTAACTTTTTATTAATCAGAGAATCCAAAAAAAGAATATCAGATCCCCAAAAATATGAAGCAGCACAACAGTTTCAACACTCATAATAAATCAGTATATTATTATGATTTCTGAAGATCATGTGACACTGAAGACTGCAGTAATGATGCTGGAAATACAGCTGCAGATCACAGAAATAAATTACAGTTTAACACATATTCACATAGAAAACAGCTGTTTTACATTAGAATAATATTTAACAAAATTACAGGTTTTTTTCTGTATTTTTATCAAATAGATACAGCCTTGATGAGCAGAAGAAACGTCTTTAAAAAACATAAATAATCTTAATGATTCTAAACTTTTGAGTGGCAGTGTATATATATATATATATATATATATATATATATATATATATATATATATATATATGTGTGTGTGTGTGTATATATATATATATATATATATACACAAACACACATACTTATACATATATATAAAATTGTTAATTTCTCTGGATTTAAACATTCTTCGAAACATTTGGGATAATGTAAATACACTAGTCAGCAAAATATATAACACTGTTCTAGTGGTTTTTGGATACTTTAATACAAAATTAAAAAAACAAGGCAAAAATACTGAAGATGAGCATAATTTTTTGCAGGCCATGCTGGGATTTATTATTTTTGAATGCTGTAAAGAGTCTCTATATGAAGGTTATTGATAAATCAGAGGGATTAATGACCACAGCTGAGGTGGAGCATGTTATATATATACACACACACACACATATACACACTATCAGGTCATGTCTATGATGAGGATGTATGAGGCTTATGTCAGGAAACTCACGCTGATGTGAGACTCTTCCTCTCTCCTCCTCTTCATCAGACTCACGGCTGTTTCTCTCAGTCGTCTCATCTCGTCTCTCTGCTGCTCATTCAGCTGACAAACACACACTCATTAGCATATGTGCATGTATAATGAGAGGCTCCGAATATGATGATGATGATGATGATTCTCATACCAGAGGAGGAAGAACTCGAGCTCCATGAAACACGATCACTGATGAAGGTGTGACAGGGGTCTGCAGGTCATCTTCATCTTCATTGTTATGAGTGTTATAATGTCTCTGGATGAAATCTTCATAACTCTCCATGGCACTGAAACACAGCTGATGAGATTACTCTTACAAAACACACCATACTGACAGAAATCATGACGTAAAACTGACTCTTATCTGACCCTGGAGCACTAAACCAGTCATAAGGGTCAATTCTTCTAAATTGAGATGTATACATCATCTGAAGCTGAATAAATAATCTCTCCATTGATGTATGGTTTGTTATGATAGGACAATATTTGTCTGAGATACAACTATTTGAAAATCTGGAATCTGAGGGAGCAAAAAAATCTAAATATTGAGAAAATCTCCTTTAAAGTTGTTCAAATGAAGTTCTTAGCAATGCATATTACTAATCAACAATGAAGTTTTGATATATTTACAGTAGGACATTTACTAAATATCTTCATGGAACATGATCTTAATATCCTAATGATTTTTGTCATAAAAGAGAAATGTATAATTTTGATCCATACAATGTATTGTTGTCTATTGCTACAGATATACCTGTGTTACTGATGACTGCTTTTGTGCTCCAGGGACACATATAATAAAGTTTCTAACAGAGTAAAGCAGAGGTATTAAAGATAAATCACATCTCTAAGCATTTTACCTGTGTGTGTGTGTGTGTGTGAAGTTGAATCTTCCTCAGCGTAGAGTCTGTTTACACTCGAGCACTTCCGCTTCCGCTCACGGATCCGGACTCACCAAACCAGCAGGTCTGTTTAAATCTAAACACTTCAACGTATAACTTCAATATCATAATATTATTCTATCACATATCTCTGTTTAGTTTGTCAGGAACACAAATTTATTTTAAACTCACTCCGCAGATTATTATCCATCTTTTACTGAGCGTCCTGACGCACACGCGGCGCGCGCTGATATTAGCGGGGAAGTCTCTCTAGCGCCCCCTAGAGACCCGGATGAGCGGATGATGACGGTATTACAGCAGCTCTGATTATAATCATCAGCGCTTATTATTATTATTGATCATAACTGTCTGTTTAAATCACTGTACCAAACTCTGTGAACTCATCTCATTTAATTCTGTCATTTCACAAACAAACACTTTGAGGAAAAGATTTAATTCTTTTAAAAAATATTTAATTCAGATTCTTTTAAAAATAGAAATTACATTTATATGAAAGTACTAGAACCAAGCTGAGTTCAGAAATATTAAAAACATTTTGATATGCTTTCCTTAGATTGAAGCTTTAATAAAAAGCAGCATACATAAACCATACACACACACACACACACACACACACAGACACATACACACTCACACACACACACACACTCTCTCTCACACACACACACACACACACACACACTCTCTCTCACACACACACACACTCTCACACACTCTCACACTCTCACTCTCACACACACACTCTCACTCACACACACACACACACACACACACACACAGACACATACACACTCACACACACACACACACACACACACACACACACACACTCTCACTCTCTCACACACACTCTCACTCACACACACACACACACACACTCACACTGTCACACTCTTACACACACACACACACACTCACACACACACACTCTCACACACTCTCACTCTCTCACACACACTCTCACTCACACACACACACACACACACACACACACTCACACTGTCACACTCTTACACACACACACACACACACACACACACTCTCACTCTCTCACACACACACACACACTCTTACACACACTCTTACACACACACACTCAATATACTAAATAAACAACACACTAAATATTTCAATATATTATGTTAGTTTTGTGCACATCAGTATTTTTGGAGGAACTTGGCCATAAATGTTCAGTTTATTTGCGCTGATGAGAGTCTTTACATTAGAAGAGAGCAGACCCTGATGAAGATGAAGGTGAGGGACTTCAGAGAGGAAATGCCATCAGTGAGGGCCAGAAACACGGCCGTAAACACGTCTCCAGACGTCCCTCAAGACTCTGTCATGTTTTACTAATGTCAGGCCAAAAATACGCCCGCCGAGAGCTGCTTCAAACTAGGTCATCTGCTACCTTTCTGTCTTTCTCTCGCTCGCTCAGGGTCCGGGAAAATCATACAATAAAATGTGGCAATGCTATTCACGGCACACCTAAAAAAAGGCTTCAATTCAGGAATATTCCTTATGCATGTTAAATTAGGTCATTAATGCCACACTCATCAGACATAAAACCAACTCTGTTTTTCAAAATGTATTTATTAGTCATATACAAAATAAAGTAAGCTGTTTATCATCAAACATACAGTATATACATCAATAAATTAAAGACACCCCAGACAGTTCATTTCATCGTTATATACCAATACGTTATATTACTTATCTACAAATTGCAAAAGTACAATAACTTAGTTGATAAATACTTACAATTAAATGGACTTTCACGGTATCTATATTTCCCATACAAAGAACTATGATATCTTAATTTAATACACCCCATACAGAAAAACAACAGAACAAATCATTTATTCTTTTAGACAAAAAAAAATCCACAGCAATTTATAGCTTGACATTTCTGACGAGCTTTTTGAGTCATAAAGGGGGGGGGGGGGTAATATGATTTCACCTATAGAGAACACAAATAGGGCTCTTTCCTTGTTTTATCGATCAGAGTCGAGGAAAACCCCCGAAAGCCATCCGTTTAGCAGCTAATGACTGAAACAGGTCTCTGCAGAAATCAACTCTCTGAAGATCCCAGACTCGTTTTTCTTCAACCTGAACTGAAACTCGTCTTAATGCGCGTCCCACGAGAGAGAAACACATCGGCCGAGACAAGAACGAATAAAAGTCAAGGTAATGTGGGAGTCTGAGAGTTTGCGGGAGAAGTAGGACAAAGCCGGTGATCCAAAGGTAGTTCAGGCTTTGCCCGGATTCATTCAGAACTATCAGCAGAGATTCAGACACGTGTGTATGTGTGCCTTTTGGTAAGATTGCACTGCAAAAAATGCTCTTCTTCTGCATTTGTGTCTTGTTTTCCAGGGCAAATTAATCTAAACATCCTTAAATCAGCATGCGTTTACTTGAGATGCAAAATGAATTCAGATATTAAGTCTGAAAAATAATACAAATGGAGTGAGTTTGATTAAAACAATTAAAGTCAGAGAAATAAACATTCTATGGAAAAACAAGATGATTTTTCCGACTCCATTGGTGGATTTGTCTTCTGGTTCTTAACTATGAAATCAATTACCATTTTAAATCTTATCAAAAATTTTAAAAGTAGCAATCAGGTGAGTTTATGCTTAAAATAAGGTTTTAAGGTTAGGTTTTCTGAAAAATGCTTTCAAAAGTGATTTTATGCTGAAAACAAGAAAAGAAATCTGACAATGGAGACAGAAAAATCTACTTAATTCATAGGAAAAACAAGATGATTTTTCTGACCCCAATGGCTCATTTTTGTCTCGTTTTAAACAAACTCACTTAAGATTTTAAGTCTTTTTTAATAAAAAAAAAGGGGGAAAAAAAGCATAAAAATTAAGAGAGCTTGACCTTATTTTTTCTTGTTGTAAACATGAACTCACTTAAGATTTGGAGCCCTGTTTTCTGAAAAATGCATCAAAATTAAGTGAGTTTGCTTATTTCTTCTTGTTTTAAGCATAAAATCCATAAACTAGATCTTATTTTCTAAATAAAAATGTATCAAAATTAAGTGATTTTATGCTTAAAACAAGAAAAAATATTTGCCAATAGGGAATGAAAAATTACCAATTTTTTTCCTTTGAATTAATTAGATTTTTCTAATTGTTCTAGTTTTAATTATAAACTCACTTAAGATTTTAAGTCTCATTTTATTATTAAAAAAAATGTATCAATATTAAAAGAGTTTGACCTTATTTTTTTCTTGTTGTAAGCATTCTTGTTGTTAAGATGTGGAGCCCTGTTTTCGGAAAAATGCATCAAAATTAAGTGAGTTTATCCATAAAACATGAAAAAATCTACCAATGGAGTCAGAAAAATATACTTTAATTTATAGGAAAAACAAAATTTTTCTGACCCCAATGACTGATTTTTGTCTCGTTTTAAACAAACTCACTAAAGATTTTAAGTCTCATTTTATTTAAAAAATGGTATCAAAATGAAGAGAGTTTGACTTTATTTTTTCTTGTTTTAAGCATGAACTCACTTAAGATTTGGAGGCCTATTTTCTGAAAAATGCATCAAAATTAAGTGATTTAAATATCTGTCAATAGGGAATGAACAATTCACTACTTTTTCTTTTGAATTAAGTAGATTTTTGCAATTGTTCTTGTTTTAATTATAAGCATTATTTTCTGAAAGACATAAAAATCAAGTCATTTTTCTTTCATAGTAAATGTGTCTAGATTTAAGTGACTATTTCTAATTCTAAGAGAATGATTTTGTGCCGTGTGTCGGCCTCGTTTCTAACTAAACGCTCGGTTTCAGAGTAAATCTAGCGTTCGTCATCAATCGCTGTGATTGATTATTCATGGACGATAACTTCAAGGACAGAAAACGACATTCCTACCGAGAGGTCGTGACCCCTCCCTACCGCCAGCTGATTTGCATATAGTTCACTTTTAACACCAAGTCACCACGACGACCATAACCACAACAAATGTTAACGAGCCGCTCCTCGTGGAAGAAACTGATCAGGAGCATCATTATTGGGCAGTAGAGCTACCGGACACACCCACACCTCAACGACAATCACATCATCATCATCATCATCTTCATCTTTGCGAGGAAGCTAGAATTTTTTTGTCTTCAAAACCGTTCGATACATCGCTTATAGAAACGCCACAAAACCGCCACAGCCGATAGGAGAAACGCTACCATTGGTTACGAAAGCAATGCCGAAGACTTGGTTACGAAACGATTTCACAGATTAGCCAGTCAGAGGAAGATATTTCTGTTGATTTACATCGAGAAATAAAAATAACATCCTGTCGCACAAATATACCTACAACGAATCCTTCTTAAAATGCCAGATCAGTGCGGCCCAGACCAGACCAGACCACATTTGAGATCATTCAAATCTGTTCAGATTGTCACAAGATTAGACTAAAGATAAAGAACCTTGTGCTGCAATAAATCAGAGCATTAATGCTGCGTTCACATCATACCGCAAATATTACTGCAAATATCAGCTTCTGAGTCACAAACATCACATCTTTACAGAAGATGTGACGCCATGTAAAAAAACCAGATAAACTGGAAGATTCTGCAACACATTTAAAACATCATTTAGATGCTAGTCATGCGCTTACGATGAATTTCATGAACGCTGCAGCATTTTTGTAAGAGCATACAGAGCTAAAATCAGTGTACTGATGGAGTATTTCATGGTCATCAACAACTAAGGTTATAAAAGAGCAGAAACTTGCCAGAATGTTTGGAAGCTTTCTGGGATTTTTTGGGAAATTTTACAGGAAATTTTCCACCCTTTTGCAACCACAACAACAACAAGGCAACACATAGATTCATTATAAATTAAAACATATAAATCCTGCACACTACTCAAGTTTGCATAATCAAAGAAATTTTAATGAGCAACATTTTGGTCAATTGACCTTTCTCAGGTTTACAAAACATGCAAAAGTGTGAGCGCATCATTCAAATTGAGTACAATCAGCTGTTAGTAATATAACATGTGTCCCTGCAGCACAAAAGCAGTCATGAGTAGCACAGGTGTATTTGTATCAATAGCCAACAATACATTGTATGGATCAAAATTATACATTTCTCTTTTATGACAAAAATCATTAGGATATTAAGATCATGTTCCATGAAGATATTTAGTAAATTTCCTACAGTAAATATATCAAAACTTAATTTTTGATTAGTAATATGCATTGCTAAGAACTTCATTTGAACAACTTTAAAGGAGATTTTCTCAATATTTAGATTTTTTTGCTCCCTCAGATTCCAGATTTTCTAATAGTTGTATCTCAGACAAATATTGTCCTATCATAACAAACCATACATAAATGGAAAGATTATTTATTCAGCTTCAGATGATGTATACATCTCAATAAAAAAAAAGGACACTTATGACTGGTTTTGTGCTCCAGGGTCAAATATATGTTTAAATTAATTAATTAATTAAATATTTGCTTAGTTTATTAATTAATTAATTGAATCCCTCCCCCCAATTAGAGGCATGGTGATTATTACTAACAGCTGATTGCATTCAATTTAAATGATGTGCTCACACTTTCATATGGTTTGTAAAACATTGCTCATTAAAATGTCTCTGACCATGCAAACATGTGTTTTCAAGTGTGTTCATGCGTTTCTGTACTTTAACTAGAAAAACTGACTGATTGATTTAGATGTGCGAGGCACCACATATTATTTTTTTAGCATTATGTGTATTGCAATCGTAACATTTTCAGAAAATGGACAGAATCTATGAATTATAACATAATTACAGTAATTCTGAACGCAGCATTACAACAGCTCTGGGTTTTACTTCTTTTCTGGGGTTTACTTTTTTTAATGGACAAACAATTTGGGCAAAAGAAAAGAAAACGCAGATAGCATCCTGAAACATTTTGGACAGCTCTTTCTAAGTTTCAAAGGTTGAGAAAGTAATATTTTGAGCAGCGTCGCAGCATGAAGAGCAGCAGGAGCACATCGCAGTGCAGACAGAGTCACTTCCCTGGCATTTAAAGAAAACAACAACAACAAATATAATATACCATAGAAACGTTTTACACCAAAATATATAAAAATCACACGTCACATGAAAGGACTCAAACGCAAGCAACGTGGCCACGTCCCATACATCCCTGCGTCCCATCCACTTAAACATGGCGGGCGCAAACGCTCAGAGGGGATTCTGGGTAAGCGGCGCTCGTCGTGAGCGTTTGTCTGAAATCAGAATATAAGAGCATCACATCCACATCGTAAACAACACCGCCACCCCACCAGTACAAATCACACCACACGCGCTAGTCCACAGTTTGACGCGCCTAGTCACTAGAAAAAGCTATTGACTTCAATAGTTAAGCCACTTTTGGTACAATTGCAAAAAAGAGAGCTATCAAACAACTTTATAGTTCTTTTTTAAACGTTTTATAAATAATGCAAGATACTCTGTCATTTTTTTATATATATATATATATATATAAATTCAAGACTCCACCATATAGACAAAGATTCTTAGAATACGTTACGCAAATGTCACAGCAACAGAGTTATGGTAAAGCTTGTGAGATTCACCAGTTTATGTCACCCAACAGTCTGTCCTTCAAAAACAGAAACTTGGATTTGTTTTCTGGCACAGAACACACACACACACACACACACACACACACACACACACAAAATCTTGTTGGATTTACAGACAACGAGAGACATGATAACCTTCAGCGTGAAGGTCACACAGCATGAAATAAACACAATACATCACATAACATAAACATGTTATTGCCTTGCCAATAAAAACGATCTCCTGTCCTGAAACGGACGACCGGAGCGCATAAACTGGTGGCAGATATTCTGATAGCTACCATATGAACAACATCAGCTGATTTGACTCCGCCTCCTCTCCTCCTGCCCGTCAGCGATTGGTCAGTGCATAAATGAGGCTCAGGTAAAGGGAGCTTCTCATTGGCTGATACTCTCCTACTGCGGATGGCAGAAGAGATTGGAAGTCCGAACGGTTTAAAGTGTTTTGTGCCTGCAGTCCGTAAAACCAAAGGACGGAAAAATGGCGAAACAGCACATCCGAAGAGAAAATCAACACAAACGCTGTATAAAAAGTACAATATTACAATGACAAAGAAAACACTTGGACCTCATGTGAAACGCACGATACAAAGTTGCCGAAGTTTGTACAAAATTACAAATCTCACAGCAATACATCCAATACAACACACATCCACCAGGAAAATTTGGCTGCATGGTTTTAGATTCGAGTTTAGCAATTTGGAGATCATTTTGGAAGCCCAAGTGAAGATGTGCTTTCCTTCTTTTGTAACCCAGAAAAGCCCAGATTAGAGAGTACCGAAGGGCTGTGAAACGGAGCATCCCGCACCTAAACCCTCATGCACTGACCAACCCGTCCAATCTGTGCACTACTAAGACCTCGCAACGGTTTTTGATTTAACTATCGTGATAACACTGGTGGCTCCCACCTTCCCGGGAACGAGGGGGCCGATGACGGAGGCCAGGGGCCCTCGGGGCGAGATGGGGACGGCCGCATTACAAACCGGGGCCACGGGCCCTCGGGCCACAGTTCTGGCGAAGCTCTGCAGAGCCTCGTATTTGGAGCGCAGTGCATCCAGCTCCACTTTCATGCTGGCGTTCTCCGAAGCCAGCTTCTCCACTTCCTGCTGAAGATCCGCCTTCTGCCTCTCAAGCTCCTCCTTCTGCGTGACGCGCTTGACGCGGCAGCTGGCGGCGTAGCCCCGGTTCTTCAGCGTCCGCCGGCGCTGCTTCAGCTGAAGGATCTCTTCTTTGGTCAGGCCGCGCAGGTGCTGGTTAAGCTCGCGGACCGTCATGGACACCAGCTCATCGTCCGTCAGGCTCGTCCCGTTCTCGCCGGGCTCCCTCTTCACCTGAGAGTCCAGGAGAGCGCTAGTTAACATTCAACTTATTTAGAAGAACACAAAAAGATATTATGAAGAATTTGGGGAACCAAATGGTTTTGATTGCCAACATTTTTCCAAAATATCTTTGTAATAACATTTTAAATATTTTAAAGAATGTAGGTAATCAAACAGTTTTGGTTCCCATTGGCTTCCATTATATAGACATAAAATACAATGGAAGTCAATGGGAACCAAAACTGTTGGGTTACCAATATTCTTCAAAATATCTTCTTTTGTGTTCTTCTATTTGTCTTCTAAATATTTTGTTGGGAACCAAACCGTTTTCTTCCATTATATGGACAAAAAAACGTCAATAGGAACCAAAACTAAAACATTCTTCAAAATATCTCCTTTTGTGTTCTTTTAAATGTCTTCTAAATACATCTTTTGTATTCTTTTCTAAATATTTTGAAGAATGTTGGGAACCAACTTTAATTATATGGACAAAATAATACAATGGAAGTCAGTGGGGACCATCAACTGTTTATTTCCCAACATTCTTCAAACTATCATCACAGGTTTGGGAAGATAAAACGGTGACTAAATGATGATCTTTAATAACATTATAGTAGTCCACCCAAAAATGAAATTATATCATTCTGCCATTATTTACTCACCCTCATGTCATCAAGCAGTTTTGGTTCCCATTAGTTCCCACTGGTTTCCATAGTATTTTTTGTCCATATAATAGAAGTCAATGGGAGCCGAAACTGTTCGTTACCAACATTCTTCAAAATATCTTCTTTTGTGTTCTTCTAAATGGACAAAAAATACAATGGAAGTCAATGGGAACCAAAACTGTTTGGTTGCCAACATTCTTCAAAATAACGTCTCAGGTTCTAAACGACACAAGGTGAGTAAATGAAAGTAGTCCAACCATAAATAAAAATTCTGTCATTATTTACTCACCCTTTTGTCATCATTTCACCAAACAGTTTTGGTTCCCATTGACGTCCACTGTGCTTTTTTGTCCATTTAATGAAAGTCAATGGGAACCAAAACTGTTTGGTTACCAACATTCTTCAAAATATCTTCTTTTATCTTCTTCTAAATGTTTTCCAAATATTTTTAAAGTATGCTGGTAACCAAACCGTTTCGGTTCCCATTGACTTCCATACTATGGATGTGAATGGGAACCAACGTTCTTCAAAATATCTTTTGTGTTCATACAGTTTTGGAACGACGGTGAGTAAATGATGATGATCATTAATAACATGGATGTAATCCACCCAAAAATGACAATTTTGTCATTATTTACTAACCCTCATATCATCATCGGTTCCCATTAAATTCCATTGTATTTTCTGTCAACATTGAAATTCAATAGGAACCGAAACTGTCTGATTACTAGCATTCTTCTAGTAGGAGGACTATCCCTTTAAAGACAGACTGCGCTCACCTTCAAGGCCTTGTTTCCTTTGTTAGTGGTCGTCATGCCACGAGGAACCGCTGCCAAGCCACACAGATCTACAAAACAAACACGTATTAGACTGTGGGACACCGGGAATCTAGAACATTCGAAACTCGTTTAATCATGGAGCAGAGCTTCATATGAGCTCAAGGATGAGAAACAGCAAGTGAAAGCAAAGAGTATCTCCTTTGATATCTCCTGACACGTGTGAAAGGAACCAGCCACTTTACTCTGAGAGAAAAAAAAACAAAAACTGGACTAGTGAAAGTGATAACTTTGTACCCACGACTTCCTGTTTCAGACTTCCTCTGTGGTCGTGGCGGTTGGGAGCTTAATGCTCTACAACACCTTCTCTGCATCTGAGCCTCGCTGCAGGCTGATAGGCTGCTGAAGAGCCAATAAGAGGAAGGAGAAGCTCTGAGAAGGAAGTGTGGCTTGGGCCGCGGTCCAGGGGATTACCAGCCCGATGAAGGGCGAGAAGACAGAGATCCGTCGCTCGGAGAGGAAAACTGGATCCCGAGGAATCGAACCGCAAGGAGCGACAATCACATACTGATCAAATACTGACATCGACTCATACAAACGCCATTAGAGTTTAGCAAACGTCTCTTTTTTAATCAGTTATTTAGGGCTTATAGCTTTAAAAAAATATATTATTTTACAATTGATTTAATGATCAATATATATCTCAGTATATATGTATAAATGACTTTGCAGCCAGTTAGATTCTAAATTTTAAAATGTAAAGTAACAATCTAGTTTAAAAAAACTAAGTTTTCCATGTTTTTAATATTTAATTATTATCATTTGTATGCACCAATGATAATAAGCAGTAATATTTTGTATATTTTTTCACTAAAACACCCTAGCAACTGCACAGCAACCTCCTAGCAACCATCTAGAAGTACAATTAAATACATTTAATTAAAATGGAATCAAGAACAATTTAAATTGGGAAAAATAAAACATATTTTATAGGACCCAAAGATTGAATAAATTGTGAAAGTTTTATAAATTCAATTGAGTTGATAATTTTCTAACATTTAATATAACGTTTTATTTAAATCCAGAAAAAAAAAATGTATTGGAAAAAAATGGAATTTGGAAAAACATAAAATTGATTTCTAAGGGCCAGAAGACTGAATAAATTCCTAAAGTTTTATGAATTCAATTGAGCTGATATGATTTTTAGACTAAAACTACTTATAACTGAACAAGCTTTTAAAATTTAAATCTTAAATTCTTAAAACGTACAGATTCTTAAACTATTTGCAACTTTCAGACTAGGCTTTC
>NC_136763.1:902500-1085000 GCF_936440315.1 Barbus barbus
TTCAGACAGGCTGGTGTCACACCGTCTGGGCCTGGTGCCTTTCTTCCTCTTCTGCTTCTGGAAGACCTGGTGCACCTCGTCTTCGCTGATCTGAATTGTAGGTGTGGGGGAGAGGGGGGTTGCTGGAGGTGTTAATGGTTGTGTGGAGAGGTATTCAGAGCGGATGTGGGGTGTTTTTTCAAACCTGCAGTAGAACTCGTTCAGATCATCTACCAGGTGTTGATTCTCCACAGTGTTGGGGGATGGTGTCTTGTAGCTGGTGATGTTGCTTTCAGACCTTTCCACACTGATGCCGAGTCGCTGGAAGTGATCTGAATCCTTAGTTTTTCAGAATAATTCCTCTTTGCCACTCTGATCTCCTTTTCCAGTGTGTATTTGACCTGTTTATACAAGACTGTGTCCCCATTCCTGTAAGCATCTTCTTTGGCCTGACAGAGCTGTCTGAGTTTGGCAGTGAACCATGGTTTGTCATTGTTGTAGAATAGATGAGTCCTGTTAGGAATGCACATATCCTCACAGAAACTGATATAAGATGTTACTGTCTCTGTGACCTCGTCCAAATGCCTAAATGCCTAAATGTAAATAATATATATAATTACTTTTAGTTAAATAATAAATATAATATATTATCAAAATCATACCTACAAATATTTTTCATGTATAAAATAAAAAAGCAAATAATAACGAATTAAATTAAATAAACATTGATTATCATGAAAACAGTGCAGGTCAGTGTGTGTGCATATATAAGTAAGTATTAATTAACGTAAAGATGGGCCTTTCAGTGCCAAGAAAGTGGGTCTCTGTCACTCTGACCTACTTCTGCATGAAGGTTGATATGAATGTTAGGTCTGCGGCTGACACGAGGGTGTGGTCACATGACTGACGCGAGTCTGAGACTGGAGGAGCACAGGTGAGTGATGCTGTGAAGACGATTTTATGTGCGGCCGTTCCTAGAAGTTAAGTCCAATTTTAGGAGTCTTAATCCTGTGTAAACACTCTTATGCGTGTTTCACGGAAGGCATCTCGAGGAATTACTACACACACACACACACTCACCTAAAGAGATTCATCTGAAAGTGAAGCAGCAGCAAAAGAAAACCCCACATAACTAAACATCTAATTTAATACACTGTTAAAAATAAATAAATAAAATCATTATAAAGACTATTGAAGTATGTTTTACAAGAATATACTATGTACTTTGAAGTACAGTCTTTCTACTTCAAAATGTCACGATTAATTTAATGTGTTACTTGCCATTTCTTTAAAACTATTTTTACTCTGTAATATTTGTGAAATTTACAAGCAATTTCTAGGTAAATTGTATGTTTTTGGGGATTTTTTGGCAAGTGTATTTTGATACGCTAAAAATGGGATATTGTAGTTTCTGAGCTGTTTTTATTCATTCATTCATTCCCTTGAAATATTGATATTCTGAATTAATGTTGTTGTATTTTTTGATGTAGTTTTGTTTGTGTAATTTGTATTTTGTGAAAGCGTCAATAAGTAGTTAAATAATACAAAAATACAATAATAATAATTATCATTATAAGTGAAGTGAAGTGGTTAAGGTCATATGCAAAGTTTAACATGAAAAAGAAATTCTCCACAGAACCCTGTGATTTTACTACTGTACACCTGTGTTTCAAACATTAAAACGAAAGCAGGGACATGAAAGGTAAATGAATCAAAGTCGACTCGCTGTCAGCAAACAAACCCAAAACACTGCAGAAGAAGAAAAAGCACGGCAAGAGAAACGTGTTGGGTTTCATTTCATCTGCTGGAGACACAAATATCAGAGGCTCGAGTCTCGACCGAGAAACACAAAGACAGAGAAACTCTACGAGAAGCAAAGTAAACGCATCAGCGTGAGAGCGGCAGGAAAACTCAAAGGTGCAATTAGACGAGTGAAAGACGAGAGGGTGATGGTGCGCCGCTGGAGGAGAGAAAGCGTCTCAGGTAGTGCGAGAGAAATCTCCTCACCGCAGCAGAAAAACTGCTCCGTCAGGAAGGCCTGTTTTTTATAGTAAGGGCTTTTTCCAGCAGAGAGACTTGTGGGTTAATTTGGTTCTGGGAGGCACACACAGATAAGTTAATAATCTTATTTCCCCTCCTGCTCTGTCACAGGTCAGCACAAACACAGACACATAAATAACACACAGAGGAGAGAAACAATCCGATCAGAGATGCAATCCCAACAACTTCTACACGAGCAGCAAAACCTCAGAACAGACTGACACTCACAGGAGCAAAGACCATTACTGGATTGCTTGTCATTTAACACGACACAAGCTACTACGGCTATTTTCATGATGAGAAATAGATTCAAATAGAGCAATATATGAAGAGAAAATCTATTTACTTCCATACGAAAAAAATAAAAAATATAACTAAATATGGCCTCCTTTTTTATTAAAAATCTACTAAATTAAATCAGAAATTATCTTACCTTGGAGTTGCAAAAAAATATTATCCTGTTTGGGAATTTTTTACTGTGGGATACTGTAGTTTCTAAGATTTATTTAGATTCATTTATTTCCTTGAAATATTGTAATTGTTATATATTAGTTGTTGATTATATATATATATATATATATATATAATCAACAACTAATTAATTTAATGTATATATAAAATCCATTATTATATATTGTTTTATTATTAATTAATATTTTAAAGTCAAACATATTAATATAAGAGGATCGAAGGATGTTCAAGCTGAGAGCCCTTGAAATATTGCTATTCCAATATATTGTATGTTACTTATATATTAATGTGTATATTGTGTTTTGTGAAAACTCAAAAATTGTCACAGTTTTGTTGTGTCTGTGTCTTCTGTGACCTGTTTTTTTTCCCTCATGTGTCATGATTTGATTTGTTTCACCTGCCTGTAATCAATTATGTTCAATTATCATATTTGGACAATATTTGTCTGAGATGCAACTATTTGAAAATCTGGAATCTGAGGGAGCAAAAAAATCGAAATATTGAGAAAATCTCCTTTAAAGTTGTTCAAATGAAGTTCTTAGCAATGCATATTACTAATCAAAAATGAAGTTTTGATATATTTACGGTAGGAAATGTACTAAATATCTTCATGGAACATGATCTTAATATCCTAATGATTTTTGGTATAAAAGAGAAATGTATAATTTTGATCCATACAATGTATTGTTAGTTATTGC
Organism: Barbus barbus; assembly: GCF_936440315.1. Classification (NCBI taxonomy): domain Eukaryota; kingdom Metazoa; phylum Chordata; class Actinopteri; order Cypriniformes; family Cyprinidae; genus Barbus; species Barbus barbus. Next base: position 905,689 of record NC_136763.1, read on the forward strand.
TACAAATATACCTGTGTTACTGATGACTGCTTTTGTGCTGCAGGGACACACACACACACACACACAGACACACACAAATGTGTGTAGCAAAACGACGAAGGGTCTGGATGTTTTTCACATTTGGGACACTTGACTCGTCTCACGCAGCTTCATCCACCTGCGGTGACGGCCGTCTCGCCCTCACTAACGAGCTCGTTTCCCTCCTCTTCCGTGCTTCTGGAGTGTTCGTGTAAAGACACATTAGTGTGAGATGATGAACGCTTCATCCTAACGCCATTAGCTTTCAAACAAACGCTCAGAGAGTAAACGCAGAAGCACTAAACGTCACACCTGCCCGAATAGGTGAATCTCATAAGAAGCCATCTTTCTCGTCTCCTGTCAGGATTTCACTGCTTCGGAGGTTCGTTTGGGGCGTGTGGAGATTGCAAGAGCGAGCAACACTTCAACACTGCGGGTAAAAACTGCAGCAAAGCGCAGCCGGGATGATGCAACTGGAAGACATCGTCCTGTGTGTAACTCCAGGAAAAGCAAGAACGCCATCAACCACTGGAAAAAGTGCGAGAGACATTATGAATATCCATACTTCACTGCGGCAGACGCGCTTCCAAGAAAACTTTCCAATGAATGCCAAGCTTTGATGATTATCTTTCCAAACTTTATTTGCAAAATCTGTAATTGCAGGGAAATCAAACATCCACAAAGCATCTGAGAGACCAAATGCTGATATGAAATGAATGTAATTGCAGCGTTTGTGATTCTTCAAATCATGTGTGTTATTAAACATTTGCATTTAATTCATCTTCACAACCACACCTTCTCATGATGAACTGTAATAAATCTAGACTGTATTGTTTGGGATTGAGGCTGAATAAATGCACTTCTGTGCCACAATACAAAGCCTTTTGTTGTCGTTTTAATAGAAAGACATTAATATAATTTGGAATTATTATTATGAATGTCTCTATTTCTGCTTTTGAGTTTTGCTGTTTTTTCATAATATAGAGATTGTGTTTATATTTCTGATAATATAATGAATCAGGAAACTAGATGAGGTCAAATAAAGCAGGTCACATTCTCTTGATTTCTGCTTATCGCTCAAAGTACAATAATTCTGATGTAATTTCTCAAATGATGTCAATCATGATCAGTACTTTCGAGCAAAATAACTGCGATGATCAGTTTTACCATTATGCAGCATGAGTAAAAATAAATAAAACAGCTGACAGACGCACATTAAAGCAGGACCCGAGTCACATCCACAGACTTTGACTGGTAAACAACCACTGTACAACCAAACAGCAACGCTCTGGCAACCGTTCAGCATAGCTCATATATGTTTGTGTAATCGTATAATAGGTTTGTTTGTGCTTGTGCTCTCGTTCTCTGGCGTTCGGACTGCAGTGTTTTGCGTGTAATTCCCTCAGCGTCTGTCTTTAAAACTATGCCACTGTTCTGAGGCGCTGCGTTACTATACTTGAGCTGTATCTTACAGCGTATTTCATCATTGCTCAAAGAGGCCATGAAAAAAAGAGACTTCATTGATCTGCACACACACACACACACACACACACACACTTTCCTCTCTTTTACATTAACTGAGAAAACTGTTTTCTGTGTGGAGCTCGTAGATTCACACACACTGACCTCAAATAACCTTCATCTGTCTGATCGCCGCTATTACACACACTCATAAAGATGACCACACACACACACATGCAGTGGTTAATGATCAGCATGTGTGTTTACTCTATAGCACCTGCCACAAACACACACAGAGCTCAACGTCTTTCCTGGAGTTTCATCAACCCTCCACCCAGATCTGCACACACACACACACACACACACACACACACACCTCAAGGCTAATGTGTGTGAATTCTTACTGCAAACACAAACACAAACTGTTGCTGCTCTGCATGCGTGTTGTGTGTGTTTGTGAGAAGTGCGTCTGGCATAGCGAGAGCTCACCGATTCCCCCACAGAAGGTAATAAATCTCAGGCTCATCTCCTGCACTGAATACTGAACAATGTTCATTTGTCCTCATAAGCTTGAGCGAGAGATATTTATTAAACAGAGGAACGGTGAGAGAGAGAGAGAGACTTTCTGAAGGACACTTGTCCTCAGCACAGACACAAACACTCATCACTCACACTGACAACTTCCTGTTCAAATATCCAGCTCTAATAAATGAAGGATGTTTGGACAAAATAGGACAAATTCAGAACAGATGTAACTGACTTCCTGTTGAGACGCACGAATGCAGTGAATCTCACAATACCAAAAATAAAAAAAATAATAATAATAAATTATATATATTTTCCTTCATTAAGTTTTCTATTTATATATATATATATATAAGTAAATAATAATTTAGGAAAAAATATGTATATTAACTTTACATATTGTTTGACTAAATAAATGTAAAAAATTAAATAAAATGACTAATTATTTATAATTTTTTCTGATTTTAACTACATTTGGTCCTTTTTTACTGTAATCTTACACCATTAATGAAAAATTTAAAAAATTAAAAAGCTTTTTTATTAACTATTAAGTGCATTTCTCCACCTAATTTCCTTTACTGTAATGAATAAAATAAAATAAAATAAAAAAATGTGATGCTCTTCAGACTAAAACATAAGTCTTAACAGGATGGATAGATCTTTTGTTCAGAGAAACTGATGTGATCAAACAGGGCTGATATGAACATTGTCCTCGAACACACAGAACTCTAAAACACACACACACCGCTCTGAATAAGAGGAAGAGTATTCTGTTCTGGGAAGAAAGAAAAAAGGAGAAAAACTACCTGTTAGTAAAAAAAGAGGAAGAACAGAAACTGCAATCTGTTGCAAAACACTTACTGTAAATGCAAACGATCGCAATTTCTTTTGGTGATGCAAGTCTCGCATTTTAAAAAGTTGCAAATGCAGCATTCAGCCCGCTCTCGTTCATCACACCATTTACAACGACTCTTTACAGCTTTACTTAAGAGTAACCTGAGGCACACGCATCTCCGCTCACTCACGCCTGACATCAGCATCATCGGGGCATTACGCCGTCTTCGACTCGCTCTCAGAGCACAGAGATCACCAGTAACTGGCACAAACACCATCTGTCAAGCGAGAGAGAGGCTGTTTTCTGGTCGTCTCAGCGCTTTCACTGAATGCCTTAAAGACAAAAAACTGTCCCTCGCACCACAACTTCAATCCCGCACTCGTTCGCTCTCGACCATCAGCAGATTTCACTCAGAAGCTGGTTAAGAGCAGGCCGAGTGAATGTTCAGTCCTGATCAGATTACACCTCTCCAGCACTGCGCTTCAGACTATAATTGCACAAATATCACAATTAGCTGGAATTGTTATTGGGAGATTTCCGGTTAATGATGTAAACAGCCTCTTAAAAGGATCTAAATGGATTTACATGGTTATACAGATCTTACTAGGAAAAAGCACTGTGGTACTGCTTGTGTGTATTCTTTGAAACACCTATATTAATCATTTTGTATATGAATATGATAAACAAACAGCAGCAGTTTTGGACACCATAGAGGTGTTTCTACATCGGAATATTAATGTCTGTTTGTAATTTAACGCTGCAGCTATTTTAATAAACGCATAGCAAAATGTGATATAGAAAAATGTTCATCTTTTATAAAAAAAGTTACAATGTAGCAAAATATGACAAGAAAAAAACACCAAAAAAAGTATCTTTCATGAAAAATCTGGTTAAAATGTAGCAAAATATGGTATAAAAAATTAATAAAAAAATGTGTTCCATTCAAATCGAATTATGAAATGGCATATGCAAAAAACAACCAAAAACAGTTTATTTTCCATTAATAATCAGATTCAAACATAGCAAGATATGATATAAAAAGTTGACCTTCCTTGAAAAGGTGGCAAAATATGTTTGTTTGTTTTTTAATTATAATTTCAATGAAAAAAAAACAGGTTAAAGTATAGAAAAATATGATATGATTAAAAATAAAAAATTATGATCTTCCATGAAATATCAGGTTAAAATGTAACAAAATTTGATATTAAAAAATCCTCTTCAATGAAAAATCAAGTTCAAATGTAGCAAAATGTGATATAAAAACAAAAACAAATAAGTAATAATGTAAAAGCAAGTTTTTACTAAATGTTTTGATATGAATGAAGAGTATATCTGAGAGGCTGAGCATCACCTCACTTTAGCACCGAAGCGGATTTAAGCAGAACAAACAGCAGCTGTGTGGATTATTACAGGATTCAGAATCAAAGCAAAGCTGCTGAAACTACACTTCAAGCGCGTTATAGATGATATATATCTGTGTAAGCTGACAGCATCAGAGCAATGATAAAGATATCCCCGTTACCGGTGCCCGAGCTCTCTCTCCGTGCCTCGAAAGCTGCCTGGTTTCGCGCGCTCAGAGGTGCCGTGTTGCCATGACGCCCCGGTTCCCGGGCTCACGTCAAGCGAATATCAGCGATTGATGAATCAGCAGGTCCCTCGTTAACGCCGCTGATGCGATCATTTCGCGATTCGGAGCGCGCGCGGGAACAAATATCACCGTCAGTTACCGATCAAGCGATAAACGCCGAATGCGGAATAAAACGGTTTCTCCTCACACACAACAATCTGACGTGTCGAAACAAACACAGTATTATCTGAAGAACCACGGTATATAACATGGTAAATATATACAAATATCGCAGCACCGTATCTTAGTACTTGTTGTGCTTTCTACAGTAAAACCGGTTTATTGAAGCACCGGAGGAACGAGACCGGAGCCCCGAATGATGCTGGCAGGTAAACACCACACAATACCATGCTATCTGTCAAAAGTACTACGGTTTTACCGCCTGATACCATCACTGTACCACGGTAGAGTTTTATTAAGGGTGTAAAACAGACAGAGAAACGCACCTCGATCCGGTTCCAGCGCAGACGGTTCCGATGAACCAGCAGAGATTCGGTTCCTCACAGACCCGCCGCTTGTGCTGCTGTGTAACCTCTGACTGACTACAGACACACACACACACACTCTCTCTCACACACACACACACACACACACACATACACACCCTCTCTCTCTAAATATAACGCGAGCCGAATCCCGCTGATTTCGAAAGCGCCGATGAGAGCCGATCAGAACCGGCGAGTGATCCCGGACCGGGGTGTGCGAGTGTATCGATGAGCCTTTGTCTGCTCGCTGTCATCATGGCTCTGTGTGAGTGTGTGTGTGTGTGTGTGTGAGAGAGAGTGTGAGTGTGTGGCGGGGTTTTAAGCGGAATGACCCGATCGTGATGATTCAGCAGCGGTTTATAACGCGCGTCCCGGTTTAACGCGCACCTCGGCGTCACGTCGTCTCGCCAGACAGACGCGCGCACACATGAACCCTGATACTTATAGTAAACAATACAATACAGATATAAATAAATGAATGTAATATTAACACAACTGCGTTATTATAATGCAGAATAACATACTCGTAAGTATAAATAATTAAACAGTAAAGCCGGCATGCAATAAATAACCAAAACTGATGCATAATATTGTGATGCTGAGAAAATAAGCGAAAAGTAAATCGCTGATATATTTCAAATTATTGTTTTTAAATAGCTTACATACATTTTTTGACAAATTAATTTTTGAAATAACCAGAGTGAATAAAATATATAATAATATACCTAATAAATTATTTTATTTTAACGCTGTTACTCCGAATGTTATTCTATATGCAATGCCTCATGTGTTGAGTGTATTTGTAAATGGTTCGTGTTCTGCACTAAAAAAAGAAACTAACACACACACACACACACACACACACACATATATATATACACACTCACGCGCGCGTGCACACTCAGCAAAACAGATCTGAGCGCAACTTCAGCGCGTTTGGAAACTCACCGAACGCGTCAGGAATCGTCCAGAGCAGCGGGTGACGGTGCCCGGTGGAACCGAGGAGAATCCGACGGGAGTTAATCGCTGTTGTCGGCGAATTTGTGACCGTGTTGATCCTCTTTCTCTCGCGCTGAAGCCAGGCGTCATATGATTTGCTTTGGTCACGTGGTTTCATTCATGGAGGGTCTACGCAACGCCAGCGCGACTCTTAAAGGAACACGCGCATCTGAGCGCGCACACATGTAGCCTGCATTTTAATAACATTAAGAACAACACATTTACAAGCGCTACTGAAAATGTTACTTAAATGTACGTGAGTATAAGGTAAAGCACAGCTGAGGAAACCTGGAGCCTGTTGCTATGGTTACAAGAGCCGCATCTCCTTTTAAGAAAACTATGCTGCTTTGGTGAATTAGTATTCACTTATGGATATTTTTAAATAAATGCAATAAATACAAAATTGTATTTAGTGCCTAATTCTATTGAAATAAATTTAAGAGAATTCGAGATCATCGTTACAAGCGGAAAAAATCATGCACTGGTCAGTTTTGAGATTTTGGTTTGATTGGCTTTTTATAACGTGTTGTTTCAGACTAGTGGAAAGAAAACATCCAAAATACACTTTTAAGTGTTTATTTTATTGCATTTTTATCTATTTGCGTATATAGATTTCAATGTCAATACATATCTCTAAAGGTTTTTTCTCCACTTCAGCAGTACTTATATATATATATTCTGGAAATGAATACAAATTAGTGCATATTTCATGAGGTAATGCATCATTTGCATATATTTAAACAACCTTTCAGAATACTTGTAATACAAAACAAGTTTGTAATCAACTAAGGAATTATAGTGATATTTATTAGTTGAAAATATACCCTATTCACCTGGAGTATCTTGCCTTAAACAGGAGAGCATGGAACATTTCATCAGAACAGCACTACAGTGCTTTAAAACAAACTGAAATATGTATATTTTCTGAAAGAGAAACAGATGTAAGGCTAAAGCGGTCCAGGATGGAGATCTCAGGTGAAGCTGCGTTGAGCTCCATCAGAAGTGCATCAGTTGTTCACACTGGAGGAAGCTGATGTGATGATTCACTGCGGTTTAGACGAACCGTCAGAACCACAGCCCATCTTCCTCTTTCTCTCTGCAGCCGCCAGCTGTCCGGCAATGATAAAATATATCAGCTCAAACACACACTTCTCTGTTCACACTGCTTCCCAGCAGCTCTGTTCAGAGAATCTCAGTGCTGCCGAAGCTCCGACACAGATAAAGAGCTGAAATGCATCTGCTGCACGTAAGGTGGTTTGAGTGAACATCAAGATGGATTGGTGGTATCTAATGGACACTTCGCTCAGGAAAGACGGCTTAGCTGTGTGTTGATTCTGTGCCAGATGTCAATTAGATGAAATCAGCACTGGTATCACAATAGTTTACCCAAAATATGTTGTTTTAAAGCTGTATTTCTTCTGAGCTGAACTTTAGTGCACAACAAAACTGATGGGCTGTCAAGCTCAAAAAGGACAGAAAAGCAACATAAAAGTAGTTCATATTGAAACATTAAAAAAGCGGACTTTTTGAACATTCCAAAAAATAATGTTTCAGTAAGTTATAGCAGGAGCAGAAGGTTCTTTATATGTCATTCATGGAACAATTTTCTAAAACATTTCAGCTCTAGATTTTTTTTATTTGTTTCTACTTGTTTTAGAATGTTCAGGTAACGTTCATGTTTCTAAAATATTTGCATATTTAAACATTTGAACAGTCAAACAAGTAATGTTTCTATAACTTAAGAATGTTATCAAAACATTCTTAATACATGGTTCATGGAAGAGTTTTCCTAGAAAGTTTTAGTAGGACATTCTTCTAGAATTTTTAAAATGTTACTACTCGTTTCAGAAGAACATTCAAAAGTAACGTTTCGATGATGTTTGCAAAACGCTAAAATGGAATGTTCCTTTAACATTTCGCATAAGCACAAAAAATTCAACATTTTGATAACATTCAGAAATAATGTTTCTTTAACCTAATGGGATCATTAGCACAACGTTCTTCAAATATTTTTGTTAGCTGTAGTAGTAGAATGTTTTTTACAAAGTTCAGAGAACATTCAAAAATAACATTCCCGTAATGTTCGCAAAATGATCAAATGAAATGTTTCCTTAAGGTTTGCATAACCCCAAAAAATAAAGCAAGTAAATAAATAAACGTTTAAAAAATTGAACATTCAAAAATAACATTTTCATAACATAATAGCACAACATTCTGGCATTCTTTGGGGTTAGCTTTATACTGAATCTAGATCTGTCTCTATCAGAAAGAGATGCATTAACGACAACACTAGTGCGCTATTTATGGCGGCAATATCATTAACACCAAGCATTTCTGCAGACTCTGTTGATCTTCTCCTGGAGTCTTTTAACTCAAAAATTAAGAATGTTATTGATGATATTGCCCCGATAAAGGTCAGCAAGAAGACGGGGAAACAGAAATCAATTTGGAGAAAATCAACAGCAGTTCAGAGCATGAAAAGACAATGCAGAAAAGCTGAGCGGATGTGGCGGAAGACGAAACTCGAAATCCACTATAGCATCTATAAAGACAGCCTTCATGCTTTCAATGTGGAACTAGCCACAGCTAGACAGACTTTCTTTTCAAACCTTATAAACAGTAACTTAAACAACACCCGCACTCTTTTTGCGACTGTTGAGAGACTGACAAACCCCCCAAGTCAGATTCCCAGTGAAATGCTCTCCGACAGCAAATGCAATGAGTTTGCTTCCTTCTTTTCTGAGAAGATCAATAATATCAGAAAGGAGATTGGCACATCCTCAAGTTATGCAGAGGTCACACAGATTCGACCGCAATTTCAAAAAGAAGTGACTATGTGTGTTTTTAAAGAAATTGATAACAAAATTTTGGAAGAAATAGTACAGCACCTTAAATCTTCAACCTGCTATCTTGACACACTTCCCACATCCTTTTTCAAAAATGTGCTTAACTGTTTAGAAGCTGATCTCTTAGAAGTGGTGAACGCCTCACTTCTCTCTGGGACTTTTCCAAACTCCCTTAAAACTGCAGTTGTTAAGCCCCTTCTGAAAAAGCGCAATCTTGATAACACCATGTTGAGCAACTATAGACCCATATCAAATCTTCCTTTCATAGGTAAGATAATTGAAAAGGTAGTTTCTAATCAGCTGAACAACTACTTAAAGTCAAATGGATACCTGGACAATTTTCAATCTGGTTTCCGAGCACATCACAGCACAGAGACAGCACTCGTTAAGATAATAAATGATATTCGCGTCAATTCTGATTCTGGCAAAATATCAGTGCTGGTACTACTAGATCTTAGTGCTGCGTTTGACACTGTAGATCATAACATACTTTTAGAGAGACTGGAAAACTGGGTCGGGCTTTCTGGGATGGCACTCAAATGGTTCAGGTCATACTTAGAAGGGAGAGGTTATTATGTGAGTATAGGAGAGCATAAGTCTAAGTGGACGGCCATGACATGTGGAGTCCCACAAGGCTCAATTCTTGCACCGCTCTTGTTTAATCTGTATATGCTCCCACTAAGTCAGATAATGAGGAAGAACCAAATTGCCTATCACAGCTATGCTGATGATACCCAGATTTACCTAGCCTTATCTCCAAATGACTACAGCCCCATTGACTCCCTCTGCCAATGCATTGATGAAATTAACAGTTGGATGTGCCAGAACTTTCTTCAGTTAAACAAGGAGAAAACTGAAGTCATTGCATTTGGAAATAAAGATGAAGTTCTCAAGGTGAATGCATACCTTGACTCTAGGGGTCAAACAACTAAAAATCAAGTCAGAAATCTTGGGGTGATTCTGGAGACAGACCTTAGTTTCAGTAGTCATGTCAAAGCAGTAACTAAATCAGCATACTATCATCTCAAAAATATTGCAAGAATTAGATGTTTTGTTTCCAGTCAAGACTTGGAGAAACTTGTTCATGCCTTTATCCCCAGCAGGGTGGATTACTGTAATGGTCTCCTCACCGGCCTTCCCAAGAAGACCATTAGACAACTGCAGCTCATCCAGAACGCTGCTGCCAGGATTCTGACTAGAACCAGAAAATCTGAGCATATCACACCAGTCCTCAGGTCCTTACACTGGCTTCCAGTTACATTTAGGATTGATTTTAAAGTACTTTTACTCGTTTATAAGTCACTCAATGGCCTAGGACCTAAATATATTGCTGATATGCTCACTGAATATAAACCAAACAGACCACTCAGATCATTAGGATCGAGTCAGTTAGAAATACCAAGGGTTCACACAAAACAAGGGGAGTCTGCTTTTAGCTATTATGCGGCCCGCAGTTGGAACCAGCTTCCAGAAGAGATCAGATGTGCTAAAACATTAGCCACATTTAAATCAAGACTCAAAACTCATCTGTTTAACTGTGCATTTGAATGAGCACTGTGCTATATGTCCGAACTGACTGCAATACATTTTATGTATAATCATTTTCTTTAAATTTATTTTAAATCATTTTCTATATCATTTTAAAATTCTTTGTTTTTATTATTTTTATTTCCATGTTTTTATTGATTTTAAATGTCTTTCACTTTCTTTTATGTAAAGCACTTTGAATTACCACTGTGTATGAAATGTGCTATATAAATAAACTTGCCTTGCCTTGCCTTGCCTTGAACATTCGTTTTAAAACCTATATTTCATACGAACTGTAATTTTCTGCACAACAAAAGCAGACGGGCTGTCAATCTCAAAAAAGACAGAACAGCAACATAGAAGTAGTTTATATTCCTCGTGATAATTTAGTGTCAGGTACAGACCACGATGCAAGTCATTATTTTTACTTTCAGATGAACAATCCTGTTAAAACTACAAAAACTAATCTGAAGCAGTATAAAATGGTTCATCAATGGGCAAAAGCTCTTTTAAAGAAACTTGTTTGAGCAACTCGGGAGCGGTGAAAACGGCTGATTGTGTTGGTGGAATATCATCAGAAAATGATGAACGACGTCCTGCGTGTTTCCAGAGGAATAACAGGAGCGTAAGATTTGTTTGACTTATCAGCATTTGAGAGCGGTGGGCCGACCGAGGAACAACCTCTGGAATAAAAGGAGGATTATGGAACTCTTTAGCGCCTCCTCAACTTCCAATCAGACACAAATAAACAGCAGCCGCCAGAAACACAAACACAAGAGCAGCTCTGGAACTAATCCTGCTGTCCCTGCCCGTGGACGTGAAGACATCATCCTGGAGACACACGGAGGAACAGAAATCAACTCCAACTCTGAAATGTAAAAATGAAAATGCCTGTGTTGTAATTGAAGGAAGTATCAGGAATCTGCTCCGGTCAGACTCAGACATTTCAACTTTAATAGACATTTTACATGATGACAAGGAAATAAAGAGGATGTTCATGAAGAGCGGAAGGCTTTCATGAGGATGTCAACTTGAAGATGTCTTCTCATCTTTCTAAATGTTGATGTTTTCATATTGATTTGTGTCATTTGATCATTGTGGCTGCAATACAGAATAAAACCATCAGGATCATATGGAGAAGGTCTTTAAACCTGCCGTCACAAACGCTATTATCTTGGCTAAACGTCCTGGGAAGGTTCTCTCAAAGTTGTGTTAACAAACGTTCTTCCAGTGACATTAATGGAATGTTTGTTATCTGGTCTTAATGTTCTAAAAACATTAGCACATTTATAAATCATTCATGGAATGTTTTTTTTTTCCTGAAATGTTTTAGTTGGATGTTCGTCTAATGTTTTTTTAAACGTTATCACTTGTTTTTGAACATTTAGAGAACATTCAAAAGTAACATTTGCGTTTGCAAAATGATACAATGATACATTTTAAATTTTAAAAATAAACATTCAGAGAACATTCATAAATAACGTTCCCTTAAATGTTCAAGTAACATTCAGATATAACTTAATGGGAACATTAGCAAAACACTCTTAGAAGGCATTTTTGTTATCGGTGATAATTCTACAGTATTGTTCAGGCAGATCTTCATGTGTTTGCTCTGCTGGTTCTCTGAGTTTGTCTCCCCTGCATGACCTTTGACCCGTAGGTCAGAGCAGCTTCAGAAGTGACCCTGACGCTTCTAAAACCGGTGTCTTCAGAATGACACACACTCATCTCCATGCCAGCTGAGCAGAGAAACATCTACACAATGCAGCTCTAGAAATAGCCTGAGCCTCCAGCGTTCCTCACATCAGCCCGACTGACTCAGAGCTGCAGGTCCAGAACTCACGAGAACTGCATGCACAAGATTCACACTACAGCTGTATGCAAGAAAAACATGCGTATCTGCAGACTCTGATTTCTAATACATTTGAATAATTCTCTATTTATTCTTTTGAATGGGTTTCTTCTGCATATTTTTAACATGAAACACTTGTGTATGAAATATGCTAAAAAATTCTTGCCTTACCTAAACTCACCACTGATATTAAATTGTGCATGGTTGTCAAGAGCGTTGCTAGGGTGTCTTGAATTGTTGCCAGGGCGTTGCTAGGGTGTTTTGATTTCTTGCTAAGGCAATGCTATAGTGATTTGAGTTGTTACCAGGGCGTTGGCTAGGGTGTTTTGAGTTGTTGCCAGGGCATTGCTATGGGGTTTTATGAGTTGTTGTCAGGGGTGTTGCTGTTTTGAGTTGTTGCCAGGGTGTTGCTATAGGGTGTTTTGAGTGGTTGCCAGGGTGTTGCTACACGTTGTTTTGAGTTGTTACCAGGGCGTTGCTATACGTTGTTTTGAGTGGTTACCAGGGTGTTGCTACATGTTGTTTTGGATTGTTAGCAGGGTGTTGCTACACATTGTTTTTGGTTGTTACCAGGGCGTTGCTATAGGGTGTTTTGAGTGCTTGCCAGGGTGTTTTGAGTTGTTACCAGGGCATTGCTATACGTTGTTTTGAGTGGTTACCAGGGTGTTGCTACATGTTGTTTTGGATTGTTAGCAGGGTGTTGCTACACGTTGTTTTGGGTTGTTACCAGGGTGTTGCCGTAGGGTGTTTTGAGTGGTTGCCAGGGTGTTGCTACACGTTGTTTTGGGTTGTTACCAGGGTGTTGCTATAGGCTGTTTTGAGTGGTTGCCAGGGTGTTGCCATAAGGTGTTTTGAGTTGTTGCCAGGGTGTTGCTACACGTTGTTATGGATTGTTACCAGGGTGTTGCTATAGAGTGTTTTGAGTGGTTGCCAGGGTGCTGCCATAGGGTGTTTTGAGTTGTTGCCAGGGTGTTGCTACATGTTGTTTTGGGTTGTTACCAGGGCGTTGCTATAGGGTGTTATGAGCTGTTACTAGGGCATTGCTACACGTTGTTTTGAGTCGTTACCAGGGCTTTTATATACGTTGTTTTGAGTGGTTACCAGGGTGTTGCTACATGTTGTTTTGAGTTGTTAACAGGGCGTTGTTTTGAGTTGTTGCCAGGGTGTTGCTACACATTGTTTTGAGTTGTTGCCAGGGTGTTGCTACACGTTGTTTTGAGTTGTTGCCAGGGTGTTGCTACACGTTGTTTTGAGTTGTTGCCAGGGTGTTGCTACACGTTGTTTTGAGTTGTTGCCAGGGTGTTGCTACACGTTGTTTTGAGTTGTTGCCAGGGTGTTGCTACACGTTGTTTTGAGTTGTTGCCAGGGTGTTGCTCTGGTATTTTGAGTTGCTGCAACAGCGTTGCTATAGGGTGTTTTAAATTGTTGTTAGGTTGTTGCTATTGGGTGTTTGTGTTGGTACCAGGACTTTGCTAAGTTGTTGCCAGCGCATTGCTATAGGGTTGCTAGGGTGTTTTACTGTTGCTAGGGCATCAAGAGTTACTTTTCAACACATTGCCATTCAGTTGCTAAGGTGTCTGTTTTTAGCATTTCTAAAACTTACCTGTTGGATTTTTTCACCTGTTTTATGGGTCCGCAAGTGAAAATGGTGCATCTGATCAAGTACATAACTATCAGAACTAGTACTAATGATGATTAACTAGACTCACTAAAAACTGAACTGTTCAATGAATGAAATCCTTTCGCAATCACATGGAGAAACGGTTTACTGTAAAGCACAAGGAAGAAGCGACTACTGAGAAAGCTTGCGCAATGCTGGAGGTTTCAGCGTTCAGCACCTGAAGGGCGGCATGCCGCCGTGTGTTTGTTCTCCTGTATAGTTGAGTAATGGCTTTCAGAGAAAAACCTTCAGTTAATTTGCTTAAAGAAACATTAATTATTCATAGTTCGCTCCCTGTTTAATTACATGTCTGGAACAAATGCAACAATGTTCTTGCTCATCAGGAACACAGTTCATCAATGAAGCCGACGGAAATAAAACCACAAGCGTAAGCAAAAACACAGCTTTTCTTTAACTTTCAGAACAGTTTATGCAGTTTTCATATTTCTGCAATAGAAATACTATAGGGTTACCAGGGTGTTGTTAAAGGCTGTTTTGAGTTGTAACCAAGGAGGTGCTATAGGGTTACAATGGGATTTTGAGTTGTTGCCAGGGCGTTGCTATAGGGGGTATTGCGTTGTTGCCAGGGCGTTGCTATAGGGTGATTTGAGTTGTTGCCAAGGCGTTGCTATAGGGTGTTCTGATATCGTAACCAAAACAAAATCAACAAGTTTGACAGTTCATGTATGCAAAACGTATGTCATGTATCCAGTTTAATCCTAGAACAAAGCGACCATTTACATAAAAACCTGTTTGGAAACCATTTACATTATTCCATTTGAATTGTCATGGATTTCATAGATATGAAGGTGCAAATAGTCATGTTAATAACACTCTTTATGACTTGTTTCCCGGTGTAACACTGTACCAGTGTAACAGGAGGCCCTCTGTCAGCACAATCACAGACCCATAATGCATTTCAATCTGAATATGCATGTGTGTGTGTGTGTGTGTGTGGATGGATGGCACAGTTCTTGTATTGTCCTGTGTGTGTGTGTTCACTTCTTGACACCGGTCCTGTTGTTGAACAGGTTCACTCTGCTCTTGGTGGCGACTGACGTGGACGAGACGCCCGGCTGCTGCAGCACTTTATCCAGCGTTGTCTTCTTGATGGCGGCGGGCGAGATCTTCTCCTGATCAGCCAGAAACTGCAGCTCCCTGTGAGGAGCAACACAGGAGGGGTGAGTGACTAACAACACGGGAAGAACCGACCAAGGTGCATATCATTAAATTAAGAGTACATATTACTATTCTAAAGTACTAATATGCACACTTTGTTCACTTGCATTTCGTTTTAAGTTTCTGTGTTTATCTGACCATAGTTTTTAATCAAAGGTCTTTACTAAAACCTACTAAAATACACATTATAACTTGAGACAGAAATATATTACTATTGCACAGAAGAATGTACTTCTCAAATAATAATAATTATAAATTATAACAAATTTGTCATTCGTGTTTTCATTTTAAGAGTAAACCTCTGTTGTGCAGCACTTTGAAATAAAATAAATTGTTGAATTTTCATTTGATTACGTGTTAAAAGATTAATTAAACAAGTTTTATGAATTAATTTGATTACTACCATTTTTAATACATTTGTATTAATAAAAATTTAAACTTTCTGAAAAAATAAAACATTTCATAGGGCCCTATTATTTTAAAAAGCGTTACATTTTACAAAATTCAATTGATTTGACATGCTTTTTGATTGTTAAAATTGAATTAAACTATTCAAATGGATTCCAGAAAAATAAAAAAATAAACAGAATTTGGGAAAAAATAAAACCGATTTCATAGAGATTTTTCATAGGGTCCTAAAACTGATAAACTGTTATTAAACTGTATACATTTCATATTTTCAATGCATTAGACATGCTTTTTTGATTACTAAAAATGTCATTTAACCATTAAAACTGAATCCAGCAATATAAAAGAGGAAAAACATAATTTGAGAAAAAATAAAATGGATTTCATAAGGCTCTAGAAATTTAATTGTTGCTAAAATTTGACAAACAGTTGTTAAACTGTGTAAGTTTCATAATTGTAATTAATTAGACATGCTTTTGATTACTAGAAAAATTGTGTAACCATTAATTCAACCTAAATCCAGAAAAATTTAAGTGGGGAAAAAAAGGCTGTGCCCCTAAAGGTAAATTATTTGCAATTGTTTTCTGACAGTAAACAGCATGACAGTAATTGAACACTTATTTCACTGAATATCTCCTCAAAACTCATTAACAAACATGCATGATCCATAAGGCCATCAGCGTTTGGCACGCTTGTGTTAATCAGCCAATCCATACGATCTCAGCAGCGTCAGCTGATTAATCGCTCTCTTACCAACACGAACCACTCATCACGGCCCGACAGAAACCTGTACTAAACCCTAAAGGGGGCGATGTATCCTGGGGGATGAAAACATTTGAGAAGCTGTGGGGAGAAGCAGGGAACGTGTAGGACTCATTTCTTGGTTTCATGTTGAGTGTTTGTTGTGAATATTTAGAAGAGGTGACTTTGTTCCTCCATTCTTTGTTTATCTCACAGGAAGCATTTAGACCTGCATGTAGTGGGAAATCTACTCACCCTCCGATAAAAGCTGATCTAGTTCATATTTACACATGTTGGAGGGGACTAACCTGTTTACAAAGCTGTTGTTCAGCATTATCTTATTAGGTTTACATTGAAATTTTATGAATATTTAAATCTTTTGTAATCTGTCTCTAAATGTTTGTATCTCGGGGATACGTCGCTCTTTTAAGAGTATAAATCAAGATATTAAAACATATATATAGAATATGATTTGTGTCTTGTGTTTTAAAAAAATCAAATCTTTTTGTAATCTTGACAAAACACATATTGTTGGAAAGGTCTGACAGACAAGGTTGCATATTTGGTGACTGATATTGTGACAGAAAACTGTATTAAAGAATTCAATAGAGTTTGTGTGTAACCCAGAGGTTATTTTTGGTATAGTGCCCAAACAATATCTCACAGGAACCACAATTTTTGTTATGTCAGACATATGGCTTTGATTTTATAGCAGTGAAACATTTTATACAAAATAAAATAAATAGTATACTACATTAGTGTAAACCTAAACTTCTATAACTTTTTATACTTAAAAAAATGCTTGTGCCTTCTTTAAAAAGAGACCAACATTAGGTCAGTTATAACAAGCACGGATAAACAAGTGTTCAGTCTTCAGTGAATTTATACCCCAAAAGAGCAACGTATCCTGGGATACAAACATTAAAATAAAATAAAAATCATGATATGTGTATTATTTGAGCCCCATTAAGATGGAAGAGAGCACTAAATTGATGAATCTGATGTCTCTCTGGTTTTGCCCTTGTTAGGGTTCAGCAGCTGTGGTCACCTGGTCCGGATGCAGGAGGCCTCCACGGCGTTGATGAGGAGACTCCGGAAGCCTCCGCTCTCCAGAAAGTGCAGTGCGTGGATGGTAGCGCCACCTGGTGAGCAGACGTTATCCTTCAGCTGTCCAGGGTGCTGCTCCGAGTCCAGAAGCATCTTAGCTGCTCCCTAAGACAGAATAAAGACACGTGTTTCTCACCACACTGCAAACATGCACTGGAGAGGGTTCACAGTGCACAGTTCTGTCATAAATAGGCATGTAACGATATCAACATTTCATGATACGATATTGCAATATGAAGCCCAGGATGCGATATTACAAAAAAAAAAGGGGGGGGGGGGTTGTTAAATTATTAAAAGTTATGTTAATCTATCTAATGCACTTTAAGAGTTCAGAATGAAGAGCTCTAACCCATGTTCTTAACTAAGAAAACTTACGTCAGAAAAAAGTCAGTGAGTTGACTTGTAGCTGAACTTTAAAGAGGACTCAACCCTGTATTTATTTGTGATCTACTGTCTCAGTCTAAATTACATTCACACTGCTGTTTTATTAGAATATAATATCAATAACAGTAATAGCCATATATTATAAAACAACTGCACTGTAAAATAAATGAAAATGAATATTTGATAGGTACATTATTATTGCTTTACACTACAGTAGGATAATTACAATACCTCTTTGCTAATTTGTACACTTGAAAGAGATATTTTGAGTTTGGACTGCATTTAAACCGCTAGCTGTCAGTAATTCATGCTGCACTTTAAGCTTTTATTTTGAAGGAAACTCCAGCTTCAGTGAAAACAGGCACAAAAACACGTCTCGCTACAAATCTAGTGAAACGCTGTAATCATCTGCAGCTGAAATAAAGCAGAACTGGTGGCTGTTGTTCCCAAACGTGTGCTAAACTCACAGAACGTGAAATAAACTGCATTCATTCAGTGTGAACGGAGCCGTTCTGAGACGCAGAAAACACCGGATCATGAGCTGATCGTCTGAACCAAGTGCAGCTTCGCTTTAAAACAGACTTGATGAAGAGATTATATTGTGCTTTCGGTTTGAGTTCGTCTGACAGATACTGTGCTGAAGCATAATGACCCAAAACACTACTTTACAGACCTGTTATGTTAGAATAAGAAGTTTAAATATATTTGAAAAACTACACTCTTTGTCTGGAAGACTATCGTTTCATATCATCATGTGACCACGATAATATCCAGACAGTTTTGCTATCGTGATATTAATAATATCGTTAAATCCCTAGTAATAAATGAAGAATGTGTGTAATGTTTGCGTCATGTGACGTGATGTACCAGTAAAGCTTGAGCTCCCAGTCTGACTGCCAGTCGCCGTGGCAACCCCATCTTCACCCCGCCGTCAGCCAGAGCATCAAGAGCCGTGAACGCCTGACAAACACACGCTTCACATCATCTCTAGACACACAGCTACTGTTTATTTTTAACACCATGTCAGGAGCAGGGCTACTTTCATATTGAAATTTAAAAAACAACAACATTTTAACATAAGACATTTAAGATTAATAGTTATTAGGATTAATAATAGTTTTAAAATACATCCATTAAATGTTAAACTACCGGTCAAAAGTTTGGAATTAAGATGTTTTTGTCTCTTCTGCTCATCAAGGTTGCATTTATTTGATCAAAAAATACTGTAAAAATTATGAAATATTATTAGAATTTAAAACAGCTGTTTTCTATGTGAATATGTGTTAAACTGTAATGTATTTCTGTGATCTGCAGCTGTATTTTCAGCATCATTACTGCAGTCTTCAGTGTCACATGATCTTCAGAAATCATAATAATATACTGATTTACTGATCAACAAACATTTCTGATTATTATCGATGTTGAACACAGTTGTGCTGCACAATATTTTTGTGGAAACTGTGATACATTTTATTTTTCATGATTCACAGATGAATAGAAAGTTCAGAAGAACAGCATTTATTTGAAATAGAAATCTTTCATAACATTAGAAATGTCTTTACTGGCACTTTTTATCAATTTAATGTGTCCTTGATGAATAAAAATATTAAGTACTTTTATACTTTTACTTTTATTGATAATAATCAGAAATGTTTGTTGAGCAGTAAATCAGTATATTATTATGATTTCTGAAGATCATGTGACACTGAAGACTGGAGTAATGATGCTGAAAATACAGCTGCAGATCACAGAAATACATTACAGTTTAACACATATTCACAGAGAAAACAGATGTTTTACAGTAGAATAATATGTCACTATTTTTTAACATATTTTTGATCAAACAAATGCAGCCTTGATGAGCAGAAGAGACTTTCTTATAAACATTTGACTTATTCCAAACTTTTGAGTGGTAGTCTATCAACATTAAAAGCAGTGAAGAATGTTGTTGCAGTGGTTTCTGGGATAAATGCTCACGTAAGCAGGTCCACTGCCGCTGAGGCCCGTCACGGCGTCAATCAGGTCCTCCTCGACCTCGGTGCAGAAGCCCACGCTGGCCATCAGCTGCTCCAGGAGCTTCCCGTCCTGCACCTCAGCGTGAGTCCCTGTGGCATACACCGTCGCTCCCTCGCGCACCACCACCGGCGTGTTCGTCATGCAGCGCATCACTTTAGGAGCCGCGCGGTACTGAAGCAGCTTCTGCGCACACACACACACAGAGTTTGGTCAGCTATCCTTGTAGGGACTCTCCATAGGTGTAATGGTTTTTATACTGTACAACTGTATTTTCTATTGCCCTACACCTAACCCTACACCTAACAGGAAACTTTCTGCATTTCTACTTTCTCAAAAAAACAAAACTCATTCTGTATGATTTATAAGACCCCATGAGTCTGTGTGTATTCAGGTTTAAGTCCCCACCAGGATATATAAACCTGTACACACTCTCACACACACTCTCTCACACACACACACTTTCACACACACACAAACATACACACACACACACACACACACACACAAACACAAACATACACACACACACACAAACACACACACACAAACATACACACACACACACACACTCTCACACACACACACAAACACACACATACACACACACAAACACACACACACTCACACACTGGTGTGGATTATTGTGGTGTTTTTATCAGCTGTTTGGACTCTCATTCTGACGGCACCCATTCACTGCAGAGCATCCATTGCTGAGACACTGATGCAGAGACACATTTCTACAAACCTGATGAAGAAACACACTCATCCTGATCTGGGATAATCTGAGGGTGAGCACATTTCCAGCTAATTATTTATTTTTGCATGAACTATTGCTTTAAACCCACAGGTGTGTAGAGAACTAAACGAGTTGTTAACAGCATCATCAACAGCATTCAGTGTATTATTAAAGTAATGGTCCTGATGTTTAAGTAGCGTGTTTCGCACCTTCTCAATGGAGCTGATAGTGACTCCAGCGGCGCAGGAGACGATCAGATGACGGTCCTCAATATCTGGACCGATTTCATCCAGAACGAACGGGATGATGTGTGGTTTGACGGCCAGGAACAGAACGTCACTCTTGTGCGCCGCTTCTTTGTTGCTCGTAGTGAAATTGATGCCCATTTTCTGAGAAAGCATCAAGGAAGAGAAGGAACTTGTTACTATAAACAGCAGATGGCTCATCACACACACAGAGTTCAGGTTTACAGACCCGTAGACCGGAGACTGTCGACAGATCTGTGTCCGGTGAACTCGCTGTGATTCTATTCGCAGCAATTACACCTGAAAAACAGACAAATATGACCCTGGAGCACTAAACCAGTCATAAGGGTCAATTCTTCAAAATTGAGATGTATACATCATCTGAAGCTGAATAAATAATCTTTCCATTGATGTATGGTTTGTTATGATAGGACAATATTTGTCTGAGATACAACTATTTGAAAATCTGGAATCTGAGGGAGCAAAAAAATCTAAATATTGAGAAAATCTCCTTTAAAGTTGTTCAAATGAAGTTCTTAGCAATGCATATTACTCATCAAAAATGAAGTTTTGATATATTTATGGTGGGAAATGTACTAAATATCTTCATGGAACATGATCTTAATATCCTAATGATTTTTGTCATAAAAGAGAAATGTATAATTTTGATCCATACAATGTATTGTTGTCTATTGCTACAAATATACCTGTGTTACTCATGACTGCTTTTGTGCTCCAGGGTCATAAATGAGGATGAAATATGAGTAGTGGACAGATTCAGAAACCAAAAACAACAAGACGTGGAATAAATACAACTATGCCACTTTAATTGTGTGGTTTGTTATATTTGGAGCTTTGTGAACTGATTCCTGCATGAATCACAGCAATATGACATACACTGCTGATCAAAACATATGAGATATGCTCTTCTGCTCAGCAAGGACGCATTTATTTGATCAGAAATCCTGTAAAAATTTAGAAATATTACAATGTTTATCTATGTTAAACTGTAATGTATTTCTGTGATCTGCAGCTGTATTTTCAGCATCATTCCTCCAGTCTTCAGTGTCACATGATCTTCAGAAATCATAATAATACACTGATTTACTGATCAACAAACATTTCTGATTATTATCAATGTTGAACACAGTTGTGCTGCACAATATTTTTGTGGAAACTGTGATACATTTTATTTTTCAGGATTCACAGATGAATAGAAAATTGAAAAGAACAGCATTTATTAGAAAAAGAAATGTGTGTATTCACATAGAAAACAGCTGTTTTAAATGATAATAATATTTTATAATTTTTATAGTAGTTTTGATTAAATAAATGCAGCCCTGGTGAGCAGAAGAGACTTCTTTCCAGCTTTTGGCCAGTAGTGTATGTAAACACAATCGTTATCAGTGTTGGTTAGTTAGTGTTAGAGTGTGGTCATCTCGACCCGGTCTGACCCGCCGCTGTGAAGCCCTTGACCAGGGCATGTGCCAGCTGACCCGCTCCGATGAAGCCCACACTCATCCTGATGATGACCACACACCTGACAAAACACGATAGAAATAAAAAAATAAAATCAAACATTTCATCCAAAGCAACTCTTAATTGCATTTAAAAACACACACACTTATTCAGTTCATGCATTCATTGACAGTGCCCTGATGCATTGTTCAAACAGAATCTGTGTCATTATAAAGCTGGAGGAAAATCTGAAAAATGACAATATGCCTGCAACATCAACTGCACTTAAATCTATTATGTTACATTGTAGCAGCGATTACAATCATATTATTTGCTACATTTTAACATCAAAATGTGTTTAGTTTCAATGCACATCAACTACAGTAATATTGTTATCATACACAATATAATGCACTCCAGATATGGTGTTATTGTTAGTATAATCATCAGTGCATATGAATAACCAGCCTGATACATCATTATCATGATTGTGTAAAATATTTCATCATCTCAGGAAACAGAATATTTTCTCACCTCCGCCGAGACTCACGATGAACGGAAAATTCGGTTCGGGGTTCTACTTTATCAAGCTGTAAAAACACTAATTGATGTCAACGTGGCTTCCTTCCTTCCATGTGCAACGGGACAGCGCTCTGACTGACGCGCGAACGGACCAATGAGAGACGACATGCTGTGGCGCCAAACCAATCAGCGCAGCGGATGCGGCGAGGGCGGGGTTTGCAACGGAGCGCTCTTATTGCATCAGTTCCTGTAGACGGGGGGGGGGGGGGGGGGGGGGGTTATATAGACACGTCACAAAACACTGATAGTTTGCATGAATGTAGAAGTTACTGTTAATAAAACAATAAAATCCTTCCTACAAATTACCATGCTACCATAATATTTGTGAATTTATAGCAGTTTATGTAACATTGTCACTTAAATAAAGAGAGAAATATTGTTCAGACACATTTATTAAACTAACAAAGGTTGCAATAAATGTTTATTCATTTGAAATTCCAAATACACTAAAACCAAATGTTTTGCATTATTAAAAAAAAAATCATTAGTAAATCCTTTTTTTAATTTCATTTTTTTATCAACTTGTCAAAAGTGCAAAGCACAGTTTGCTATAATTTGAACTCAAAATAAGACGACATTAGATCTTACTGGAACCAGGTTTATTATTGATAACTAAAATTAAAACTTAAAAAAATGTGTTAATTGAAATGAACTTGAAACAGAATAAAATATAAATATTAGATGAAATGAAACTAAATGAAATAAGTTTATGTTGAAGCATTAAAATGACTTAACTTAATGACTAAAACTAAACCTGAAATAAAAATAAATTAAACCTAAATAGAAATATATATTTTAAAAAACACTAATAGAAATGGCAAATGTTCAAAACAAATAAAAAAATAAAATAATTGAAAATTAAAAAATTTAAATAAAAAAAGCAACAGAAAATTAATCTATGAAGATTGGCACAAAATTATGATTGAAATTCCATTAGCATTCCTTTAGTATTTTTTGTCACTGCAGATACACATGAAACCAGTCGAGATGACCCCAGATGATGCTTCAGGTCAGAGGTCACGCAGCACAGATGCTCTCCATCAGCTTAACACGGATTATCAAACAACCTCGAGTTTATCCAGAGTCAGGAGACCATACTTCAAATTCCCTTTCTCATCAATTATATATTTATATATATATATATCAGAATATATCAGAAGGATTCAGGGGTGTTTTTGTCCACCATTACATTCAAAAGTCTCAGTAGAGGTTGAACATATCAATTGATAATAATAATTTGGCTTACCAAATAATAATCAGAGAAATCTATTTTTTAAATGAATATTGAACCTTTAGACAAGATACCATAAAAAGTGTGTTTTTTGTTGAGTAGCAAATCATATTTGCTCCATCAGGCTCTTATGACTCATATAGTGTGATATAGAGAGAATATGGAGGAAAAACAGCTCAGTTATATTCAGAGACTCAAACTGAGCAAAAATATGTATTTGCTGCAGATGCGGATATTTCTATGATTAAATTCTGATGTTTGTAAATCAATGAGATGTTTATAACAGTAGAGCTCTATCTGCAGGAGGTTTCTTGAAGCAGAGACACAGTTCTTCTGGATTTAGTCTCAGTTTGTTCTGTTTCTTCATGTCATTCCAGACAGACTGATGATGATCAGATCAGATCTCAAACATCTCACTGGATTATTACTATTAATGGCTAAATGAATGTTTCCTACTGACACACTCCAGCAGAAGATAGAAATAACTGACTTTAAACCAGTTTTAGCTGCTGGAGATACTAATTATTCATTTTTGGCCAGCAGTGTATATATTTTAAACATTAACTGTTCAGAGAACATCCAAAAATAACATGTTCAGAATGTAACCGCTGGATGTTTTTGGTTCATTTGGGAGCATGTTGTAATCATCATGTGGTTGTGTTTTAGTGAGCAGCTGAGGGAGAATGTGTCTGAATAGTGTTCATGTGCTATATATACAGCAGCTCTGTCTCTCATCTGTCCTCCTCTCCTCAGGAAGAAACGCGGGAAACCTTCGCGCCTCCTGACAGAGAGCTCGAGCGCCAAACTCCCGTCTTCCTCTATTAATAAGTTCATTAAAGTCCCGCGGCGTGGACACAATATGCCTCTCTGTGTCCGCCGGAGCGTACCGACACTCATCGGCTTTCTCCCTCAAATCCCCTCAGATTTATTAAAAATACCCAAATACATGAATCAGTTCAGTCTGAAAACGAATCCAGGCGAAGCGCGGACGACGATTTCTGTCCCCGTCATTAGACCGAGACCGAATACACTGATTGACGGGTTTCTTAAGAGGCTCATTTAGCGTGGAAAGAGAGAGAGAGTGTGAGAGAGTGAGAGTGTGAGAGTTAGAGAGAGTGAGAGTGTGAGAGAGTGAGAGAGTGAGAGTGAGAGAGAGAGAGTGAGAGAGAGAGAGAGAGTGAGAGAGTGAGAGAGTGAGAGAGTGAGAGAGAGAGAGAGAGAGTGAGAGAGAGAGAGAGAGAGAGAGTGAGAGAGTGAGTGAGAGAGAGTGAGAGAGAGAGAGAGAGAGAGTGTGTGTGAGAGAGTGAGAGAGTGAGAGAGAGAGTGAGAGAGAGAGAGAGAGAGAGTGAGAGAGTGAGAGAGTGAGAGAGTGAGAGAGAGAGAGAGTGAGAGAGAGAGTGAGAGTGAGTGAGAGAGTGAGAGAGTGAGAGAGAGAGAGAGTGAGAGAGAGAGTGAGAGTGAGTGAGAGAGAGTGAGAGAGAGTGAGAGAGAGAGTGAGAGTGTGAGAGAGTGAGAGAGTGAGAGAGTGAGAGAGAGAGTGAGAGAGTGAGAGAGAGAGAGAGAGAGAGTGAGAGAGAGAGTGAGAGTGAGTGAGAGAGAGTGAGAGAGAGAGAGAGAGAGAGAGAGAGAGAGAGAGAGAGTGAGAGAGAGTGAGAGAGAGTGAAAGAGAGAGAGAGTGAGAGTGTGAGAGAGTAAGTCTATATAGTCTTCTATATGATCAAAAATACAATGCAGTATGAAATTCCAATTCAAACCTGGCGAAAAATCCTAAAAGCAATAATCGAACCAATTGCACTATATTCAGTGAGATATCCATGGGCGGAGCGGGGAGGGGGGGGGGGGGGGGGGGGGGGGGGCTAATTGGGCTTAAGCCCCGAATGTTTTGTCAAAAGCCCTGAATCTTTTAGGTTTTTTAAAATAACTTCAACTTTGTTTCATTTCCTCTCAGTCTTTCTGACAGGAGCGGCAAAAAATGAAACAAAAGCTCTATTACCGTGCGTGGTGTCGGACGGTACTCGACGCGTCCGCAAGAGCGCGAAGGTGCCAAAAAAGTAACGAATAAGAATATACATCATCTTCTTCGTCGTAGTCATCTGGCGGGCGGTTGTATGTTTCACCGGCGTCGTAGCGAGCTTACTGGCTAATAATATGGACATAACAAAGTTTTTTATACGGAACAGTAAACCTCACCGGCCGTGTAACGTTAGGAGGAAGAGAATGGAGAGTGAAAAAGGAGCAAAAGAATGGAGATGTTTAATATGTTTACTAAATAGGTTAGTATTGTATATTTTTGTTTACTCACTATAACATTATCTTATTCAAAATGATAAAACATGCTTAAAAATGTAATTCATGCACTGTTCTATGCAAACATGTACTAGTCTATGCAAAAGTGTGATATCCTACTGTACTGGATGTCTGAATACTGATAAATGGTCTTAGAGTGCCATCTATTGGTCATACTGAGTATAGATGTTTTATAGGCCGTATACACCGGTCAAGGAGTACAGTAAACTTAGGATAACCTGGGGAACTTTGGGTGATTTCCAGAATATGAGGAATATGACAGATACATGTAACCAACTGTGATGTATGTCGTCTGGGATCACTGCCAACCAATGGGAGGAGAAGAAGAACTTTTACTTTTTAAAAATGACGAATACAGACGAATGCCACCATTAAAAAATAGACAAGGTGAACAAGTAATTAAATGTGGTAAATCAAACAGACATAGACAATGAGAATAACAGGAACTACCAAATATGGGCAATAAGAAACATATATATACTCTGTACCGACACTCACAGAATCAGAATCAGTCAATGGGACAGCTGCTTCTCGACTTTATTGTCTTGTTATAATAAAGTCTTTTCTTTCACATTTGAAACTCTGCTGTTTTTGAGCCTTTCTAATTGCACGACTGAGATCCAGACCATCGACGAGAGCACGATTTTCCACAACATAAAAGTGGCACCCCAGATGGGACTGGATTGAGGCTCCGGCGTCTTGAAGGGCCGTTGCAGGCGAGGGACCTGGGTTAACACGCAAACAATCCGAAATTACGAGGCCTCAAGGTAAGCAAGTTTTGCTTATATATTTGGATATAAGGAGATTGTTTGCTGGTTGACTAAGGGTTGAGCCTGTGGCGGTGTTTTGGGACAGGGCCTCACCAGCTAACGGACGTAAAATTATTTAAATGTAAAAAGGTGCATATGGATTGATGAGTTTCAAGTGTTAAAGGATATGCCCATTAGTTAAAAGAGCACAGATGGTGCCAAAATAAAGTAGTAGTGAAAAAGCCTAGTGAAGAAGGGCTAGAAGTGTGAGCGTCTAGTTAAGAGGGACGCTGAATGCCGGCACACGCCTAAGTTGAGAGGCGTGGGGATCTGTGGCTACCGGCCCCGGGATAGGGGGTGACTGCTCGGACAGGTCCGTTTCTAATCGAAACAGTTAGTTTTTGTTCGTTATATGTTATATGTTATATGTAAGTGTTGGTACACTTGAGTAATATATGTTTGTCTAAAAGTAAAAGTGCACGGTTATTTGATAAAACTGCAGAAGAAAATCACGTTAAGATTTGAAAAAGATCATATTGTATTGAATGGAATATTTTAACGGATTATTGAAAATTGAAAGAACTAGAAACACCCCAAAAAATTGGTTGTGTCGTTTGTTTGGGCATTCTCCACAGTGTCGACGCTGTGATCCAAATTGTGAAACTAAATTGTTGATAAAAAGAAAAGAATTGAAAAAGGCAATCTGAGCGCCTGTTTTCCCATTGTTGCGCCAGGGAGAGAAGAGGGGACCCGCGAGGGTGGGGGCTGAGGCTTTCTGTGTGTGTGTGTGAAGTGCTCGAGCAGTGTGTGTGTGTGTGTGTGCGAAAAGGAAGGAGAGGGAGAGAGAGATTCTGTTATTCTGAGTTTGCCCATACGGAGACATGAAGCGGACAGAAAAAATAAAACACATCGATTTGAATGACCCTGACACTGAACAAGAAAATCAGTTTCAGGCAGTATTGGTACAGACACAAGGTATTCGCAATCATTTTTGGTTGGAATCCAGCTTTATTGATCTCTATGGGCATGAACAGAAATTGACAGAATACAAGAAAAATATCTTTTTCAGAAAATTGATTAAGATTACAAATTTGGGAGAAAAATCAGCTGAATGGCCAGGAATAAATTGGCAAGATGTGGTAATGAAACATATAACGATTCGGCGATTGAAATACAATTTGTTTAGACTTTGGGATGCAGCTCTTCCTTGGATGGGAGCTGAGTCAAATGCAATTGACATCCCAGTTGAACCAGTTGTAGCACCGTATATTAAAAATAGTTGGGCACCCTGGCCAGTGCTCGAAAAAGGAGCTACAATTCTAGATAACATCCATCTCAGAGTGGAAGCTGAGACGAGAGAAGTGATTTGGACGTCCAGAGTGTTGTTTGAGTCACCAGAGATAGGAAGTGCGCAGCCTCTCTTTGTGACTGGCAGAACTCTGAGGCGCCTACTAGTGACGATTGAGCAGAAGTTACAGCCTCAGTTCATACGTCACGTGAGGGTGGAGATTCACGGAGATCAGGAAAGATCGGATTCATCT
Organism: Barbus barbus; assembly: GCF_936440315.1. Classification (NCBI taxonomy): domain Eukaryota; kingdom Metazoa; phylum Chordata; class Actinopteri; order Cypriniformes; family Cyprinidae; genus Barbus; species Barbus barbus. The sequence continues at coordinate 934,208 of NC_136763.1, forward strand.
CAGTGCAAATTGCTAAAAACAATACTCAATTAAATTAGAAAAAGATAAGAAAAAGGAAGGATGGCAGAGGGGGAAATAAAGGGAAAAAAGAAAAGGGGAAAAAGAGGTAGAAAAATTTTAACAATGCCGGAAAGAAGCTTATTGATTGACTATATGGAACCTCTGTATCCGATGTGGTGCACAAGAAATGAATTGAATATCAATATAATTAGGATAAAAGAATTTTGTATAGAATTAATGCCATCTCTTAATTACTCAATTTGGACAGGAGGATTGACAGCAACAGGTCGCAAATTTCATGAGAGGAGACTGTGGAGTTTTGAAGCTTTCAGCTTGGGGGAACACATCATTTGGACAAAAGCTAATCTTCGGATAAAAGAAACAAAGGGCTTTGGGTTACCTTTTAAGTTATTAACCAGAAAACACATTGTGATTATTCTAAAATATTTGAGATACACTAACCAGATTTCTTAAAAAAGGTGATAAAGTCCTCAGCCCAGTACAAGTCCAGGTGTAATCAGGGGTCGGATACTTTTAGTGATCCTCGTCTGATGAGCTTGGTGAAGAATTAGCTATTAAGTTTTAAACCACTGGGATTATAGAGGTAAAATCACCTAATAAACAGAGAAATAATTAGATAAAAACTATTTGCTAAATAAATTGATAGGGAAAAATTTTATAATGTCTAGTCCAGTAGAATTATTGGCCTCTGAAAATCCAGCATGTAAAGAAAATATAGGGGGACTCTCGAAAAAATGGGCAAAGAGAACAAAGAAATTGGCCACCAAGTGGCCGGTAGAGGGAACATTTAATGTGGCTATGTGTAGAGAGATGGAAGTGCTGATTAAAAATCACAAGACCAATGACAAATCTAGAAAACGAAATGACAAGAGGGAACAAGAATTAGGGGTGTTGAATTTATTCAAGCAATATGGGATTAAATTATGGAAATTGGAAAGGGGAAACAAAACGGGTGAAGTAAAAGAAGAAAGACCACCTCCATATGCTCCTTGCTGTGACCAGGTCGTCAATCAGATGCCAATCATACAGGGAAAAATAGATATAAAAGGACCCATAGAATTTGAGGGGTATGTACATGAAACAAGCTCAGACGAAGAGATAGAAGCGCAGAGCTGCCCAGAATCATTGTCATTAGAAAGTAGGGAGAAAGAATATGCTTGCAGGGTCGTGAAGGAGGGGCTGGAGCCACAGGAGGAAAGGCTGGAGCTACAGGAGGAGGGGCAGTGGACATCTACACCAGCACCACAGCCGAGAGAGAGAGAGAAAGCAGCAATCTACAAAGAAGAGCCAAGAATTGAAGGAAGGGGGGCTGGAGCCCACAAGAAGAAAAATAAATCAGGAGCACCTCCCACACGTCATGAGCTTGAATCAATGTTAAAGGAGATGGAAGAGCGTTATAAGCGCGAAACAGCAGCAGGTGGCGGCAGTGAGAGAAGTGAGGAGAGTGAGTCAGAAAGATCATCTGAGGAAGGAGCGCCCTCTGCTGACTCAATACAGGAAGAACTGGCTGAGATGGAGGAAAGATGCAACAGGACAAGAGAGAAAATCAAGCAAGCTATTAACATGACAAGAGAAGAATATGAGCAGGTAGAGAGATCATTACAACAAGAAGCAAATGAATTATTGCATCTTCAGTCAAAGCAGCCTCATTCAAGTCTGCGTTACCCAGTTCAGCGAAAACAGTACAAACAAGTTGAAGGGATACTGACCTTACAGGACATAGAGCCACTGAAAGATCAGCATCAAGTGCAAAGGCAAAGAAATGAAGACAGATCAGCACGGACGATGAGATCTCCAACAAGAACAACAGAAGAAGCCAAGGATGGTGAATCAAGACATCAGTGCCCAATTCTCATCAAGCAAGGGCATGCTCAATATATACCCTGGGCTGGTCAAGATTTGGACTCTCTAGTGTCCCGCCTCCCAGATATTCATGAAGGAGCTGGAAAATGGATCAAAACAGTGGAAGAAGAAACAACTGGAAAACTTTTGGCACTAGGTGACATCAAAGCATTGCTTGTAAAGTGCCTAGGAGCCTCCAAGATGAATGACATCCTAAAGCAGTCTGGCCTTCTGCATGCAGTGGACAGACCTGAAGCAGATGGAACCTCCTTTGACAAACATCGACGTGATATTTGGAGGGTGCTGAGAGCTGAGTACCCAATGCAAACTGACCCAAGCTGTCTGAAGGGGGAGCCGATGGGAGAAATAGAAAATCCTACCACCTACATACAGAAACAACTGAGACGATGGAAAGAAGAACTGGAAAGAGATCCTGAACAAGACAGAGTACTGACAGCACTCTTCAGGACTGCAATTGTGGAAGCCATGCCTGCATCAGTAAAGCTGAAGCTGGAAGATGTGGTAGGTCTGAATTCAAAGTCACACAAAGAATTCAGAGATCATGTGGTTCATGCTGTGGAACAATACAGAAAGCAAGAACTGAAGATGAGAAATCAAGAAAAAGAACTACAAAGAAAGCTGACCCAAATGCAACTTGAAGAGCTCCTGAACAAAAAGAAAAGGATCCTCGCAGTGCAAAAGGAAGACTCCTCAGCTGTTATGGCACCTGTCAACACTTCAGTGCCAGTTAATCCACCAGCACCAATGAATGTGGCTTCACCAGCAAATCAGATTGTGACAACACAGGTGCCACCTGCTGGACCAGGGAATGCACCACAAGGACAGCAACCAGTGGTAATATATCTCAAGCCAGAGCAAACAAACAACAGGAATTGGAACAGACCGCAACAAGGAGGTCGTGGTAGAGGCAGATTTAACAACAATCAACAGAGACCAGGAATATGCTGGGGATGCAATCAGCCTGGACATCTTAAGAGAGACTGTCCCTCCAATCCTTGGATGCAAGACCAACTGATGACAACAGGGGTTGGTTATGAACAACAACCAATACAGACCCGAGCTCAAGGACCTGTCAACCCGTGGCGTGGTCCTAATCAAGGTTACTAGGGCTGCCCAGAGAATCCTGAGGGGAGGAACCAACTTCCAATGATATCTTCGGATGCCGATCAAGAACCAATGTTGCGAGTTAATATTGAAGGAAAACCAATAACTCTTATGCTTGATACAGGGGCATCGTACTCGTGCTTAAATCCAAGATATGCCTCGCACCTCCCCATGTCTGGAAAATATATAAAGACAGTAGGATTCTCGGGAGTGACTCAGCTACTTCCTATGACGACCCCTGTAAGCATAAGTTTAGAAGACACAGAAATAAGATTACCAATTTTAGTTTCAGAACATACACCTGTCAACCTGTTAGGTAGGGATGCTATATGTAAATTGAAAATGCAAATATGGTGTACTCCAGATGGAATTTATATAAATGATAGAGCAGTGAGACAAATGAATTTGACAGACGTACAACAAACACAAGAGCCATGTGCTAATATATATTGGTTAGGGGATTTGTATAAAGACGTAGAAAAAACACTTAGCAAATGGGGAAGATACATAAGAGAACAACTTTGTGAACCAAGTCTACCAAAAACTGAATTTCATTGTACTATGAAGTATGATGAAAGTAAAGACCCAGAATTTGAAAAAAGGTGGCTAAAAGACACAAAAGAACTAACTATCCCCATGATGTCACAATATATAGTGATAGGACCAAAAGGTGCAGCTCTGCAGGTAGATAGAGAAGAATTCATTGATGAGTGGTTTGATGTGCCTAACTCAGTTCCCCATGTCACTCTGTATGTAAATAAAGACTGTGTTTCTAAAGACTTAGGCCCCATGATGAAAAAAGCAGAAAAAAGTAAGTGGGAAGTTACAGAAAATCCTCTAATATTTCAATCAACAGATGACCAGTATCTTAAGATTTTATGTGCAACTCCAATGATGGGAGTTCCTAGAATGATTGTAAATACAAAAAGCAAACCAAAAGTTGAGGAACATCAAACAAAACAGACTGAATTAATAAGAGAAATGGAGAGGCAAGTGCCATCAGAATTATGGTCACAACATGAAACTGATGTAGGGCTAGTAAAGTCAGCTAACCCGGTTAGAATAATACTTAGACCTGGAGCTACAGTACCTAGGAAAAAACAATACCCCTTGAAACCAGAAGCTGTAGAAGGAATAAAAAAGACAATCGAGGGGTTAATGACAGCAGGAGTGCTAATTGAAATCAATAGTCCTAGCAACACTCCAATATTGCCAGTAGCTAAAGCAGATAAATCCAAATGGCGTCTGGTGCATGACCTGAGAGCAGTAAATGAGATTGTGGAGGACTGGCCTGCGGAGGTTCCAAATCCGCATACGCTGCTAACCAATGTTCCATCTACTGCTAACTATTACACTGTGATTGATCTGTGTTCTGCCTTTTTCAGTGTTCCCCTGTCAGAGGAAAGCAGACCATTGTTTGCGTTCACCTATCAAGGTAAAAAATTAAGTTATACTCGAATGCCCCAGGGCTTCAAGCACTCGCCCCACATTTTTAATCAGGTATTAAAAACAGATCTAGAGGACCTCAGGTTAGATAGTACCCTAATACAGTATGTAGATGATTTGCTTCTTGCTTCTGCAACTCTGGAACAGTGTCATCAGGACTCAATTAAAGTGCTTACTAAATTAGCAGAGGGGGGACATAAGGTTTCCAAAGACAAGCTCCAATATTGCCTGCCACAGGTTGAGTACTTAGGACGAACAATATCACATGGGATGAAAGCAATATCACCCAGTCAATTAGAGGGCATTAGCAAAGTACCCCAACCTCAAACAGTAGGGCAGATGATGACTTTTCTAGGAATGACAGGTTTTAGTTCAGATTGGATTGAAGACTATGCCATTAAAACAGCCCCGTTAAGAGCCTTAATGAAACAAGTGGGTCATCAAAATCTTAGGGCACCACTGACATGGACAACAGATGCATTAATAGCATTTGAATCATTAAAAAGAGAATTGCAGTCTGCACCTGCATTAGCAACACCAGCATATGACCAAGTATTTCATTTGTATGTTGCAAATAGAAAAGATGGCTATGCATCTGCAGTACTTATGCAAGAGACTTGTAGTGGAAGGAAAAAACAACCAATTGCCTACTACAGCACAAAATTAGACAGTGTGGCTGAAGGATACCCGCCATGCTATCAACAAGGATTAGCAGCAGTGTACTTTGCATATGAAAAAGCCTCTACAATAACTATGGGTTATCCAGTCATAATATATGCACATCATAAGATAGTGGAATTGTGGGAACAGGGTAAATTCGTTCTTACCCCTTCTAGGTGTCTGGCATATTCAACATTATTGACCTTTCCAGATATAACGATAAGGAGATGCACAATAGTCAATCCAGCCAATCACATACCTTTGCAAGATGAGGGAATACCTCACGAATGTGTAGCTGACTCCTTAGCATTCACCAGATTAAGACCAGATTTAGAATCAACACCCATCTCTGAGGCACAGGTTGATTACTTTGTAGATGGATCATGCTTCAGAGACCATTTGGGTAATCACGCAGGATTTGCAATTGTTAGATGTGACAGTGATGATTTTATTCCAGTGGTGGTGCAGCATTGTGAACAACCATGCTCAGCACAACTGGCAGAGTTGAAAGCTCTTACTGAAGCCTGTAAATTAGCTAAAGGCATATCAGCAAATATTTATACTGATTCTGCGTATGCTCATGGTGTATGTCATCTTTTTGGAGCAGTTTGGAAGCAAAGGGGATTTAAGAAAAGTGATGGTACACCAGTACAACATGGTGATCAGATAATTGATTTAATAACAGCTATGATGCATCCAAAGAGATTGGCCATCGTTAAATGCCAAGCACACAAGAAGGGTAATGACTTTGTGATTAGGGGCAATAATGAAGCAGATAAATATGCTAGACAAGCATCTGGCTGCACTACAGCAATAATGGCTCCGTCCATTCTAATTCAACCTCAGCCTCAATTAGCAGATGTAGCACGGATGCAGCAACAAGCTACCCCATATGAACTCAGTGTATGGCAACAGAGAGGAGCGACAAGAGACGTAAATGGGCTTTGGCGGTCACATGAAGGACAAATGATAGCTCCCACACCATTGCTTACAATCCTGATCTCTGACGCGCATGGTTTCGACCATTGCGCGAGGGGGGAAGTGATTAGAAAGGTAAAACGCCAAGGATTTTGGTCACCTTATTTACAAGCAATGGTGGACGAGTATCTGTCTGAGTGTGACGTCTGTGCCCAAAATAATGTAAGAAAGGGAACAACCGCACCCGTAGGTCATATTCCTGTCCCAGAGGGGCCATTCAAACATTTGGTAATGGACTATGCAGATATGATAAGAACTGTCAGAGGTAAAAGATATTTACTGGTTATAATTGACAGATTTAGTAGATGGGTGGAAGCTGTTCCATCAGCAGACCAAGGGGCTCAAACAGTGATTAAATTTCTGACCAGAGAAGTAATTCCCAGATTTGGAATACCATCCCAAATTAGTTCAGACAATGGGTCAGCATTCATTCAAAGAACAGTAAAGGCAGTAATACAACAGTTAAGGGTAAAGCAACGTCTAGGTTGCGTCTACAGACCTCAATCTCAAGGGATAGTGGAACGAATTAATGGGACTCTCAAGGCGAAATTGAACAAAATTTGCGCCGATACAAAATTAAATTGGGTAGATGCACTGCCCCTGGCGTTGATGAGTTATCGTATGCAAACAAATAGGATAACAAACTTGACCCCACATGAAATGCTGACAGGTAGACCAATGCCAGTCCCATATTTGAGAGGTCCATATGAAGGACCGCCCCTTGAACAGTTGCAAATGGAGTTAAAAGCATATATGAAACAGCTGACGAAAATTCATGAAGCCATCCATACACAAGAACAGAATAGAGGTCCAAGAGAGGAAGAGGAAACACCTAGTGTTATACAACCTGGAGATCAGGTATATTTGAGGGTCTTTAGAAGGAAATGGAATGAGCCAAGAAGGGAAGGGCCATACACTGTAGAAAGAGCCACCCCAACAGCAGTACAGGTGCAAGGTAGCACAACTTGGTACCATTTAAATCATTGTACCAGAGTACCCAGATTGAGACCCAGAAGACGAGAAGAACAGATAGTAGAGCTCCCTTCAAGGGAGCACAGTCCAGAGAGAGGTGGGGAAGAAAATGAGCAAGTAGGACCCCCTCCAAGAGAGCAGAGTCCTGAAAGTAACGGGGAGGGGGAAGAAAGTAATACTGATGAACCTCATTTCAGGGAAACAGAGCGCGCAGAAGCCGCAGCACTGACTGAAGATGGGGTGCAGCCTCCGGAAGTGGAACATGAAAGTCAGGGTGAAACTGATCGTGATCTTGGTGATGATATATCTGCTGCAGAGATTGCCCAAGACGCGGGGCAATCCACAAGACCATTCGAACCACAGCCATCAACTAGTGTCCAACCCAGATATCAACCTGATGAATTCCTCACGCTTGATCCAAACACCATTGCTGAATTATTCTCTTAAAATGACTGATCAGAAACCAGGTATTTATGCAAACGAACATGTTAGAAAGGGGTCAGTAAGTAGGGCTAACGATAAAGAAAACAATGCTAAAACATCAGATTTAAAGAAAGAAGGACTGCTAGGTGCAGCCCATGACAATGAGTGGTTCAAATGGGCAGAATACACTGCAAAAGTAGCAGGAATGGATAGTTGTGTGTTTTGTTCTCCATCCCCTCTCGAAAAATTAACAGTAGTGCCCAGTCCCTATGATTTCATCCAATGTGGTAAACATTATGCTCAATATTGTAAAGACACTAAAGCTAAAGGGATACGTTTTCTAAATGCCACATATTGTCCAGCAGAATGCTTACTTATGCTAGGAAACAAGGGCTACTATAGAGATTTTGGCAAAATAAGAATAGGAAAAGAGTGTAATCAGATGAATATTAGAGTTGCTCGAAATAAAAGAGAGATCCCATCAGCCTATGATATTGACTACACATTAGATTATGAATGCTTCAACAGAACCAACGGAAAACAAGATGTGGGTGAATTTGGGGGCAACTGTGCGGTAATTTGGCATATGGATGTATTCATGTTTCGAAATCCACATGTAGCTAAGTTTCATAGTATAATGTATGCTACCGCAACTATAAAAACAAATATGACAATTGTGAGATTAATAGACAAATGTGCAGAAGCTACAATTCACTTTCCTTTTATTTATTATCTAATGGATCAAACAGAAGCCGTGGCAGATTACTATTGGATGTGTGGAGGAAAAAGATTGCGAACCACACTCCCAAAAGATTGGAAAGGTATTTGTACCAGAGTAAGATTGATGCAAGGAATAACAATAATAGAGGGAAACATAGATAGTGTAAAGAACCCCAAATCACAAGTAAGCAGAGCAAAGAGAGCGTATGCTCCAGACCCAAAGGTGTACTTAGATGCAATTGGCCAACCTAGAGGAATACCAGATAAATTTAAAGCAAGAAATGAGGTAAAGTCTGGCTTTGAGTCTCTACTTGTATGGATAGCCACCAACAAAAACACTGAATGGATTAATTACATTTACTATAATCAGCAGAGGTTCATTAATTACACCAATGATGCCTTAAGTGCTCTTGGAGAACAATTAGATGCAACAAGCAAAATGACATGGCAAAATAGACAAGCTTTGAATTGGCTGTTGGCGGAAAAAGGAGGAGTTTGTGTAATGTTTGGTTCTGACTGTTGTACCTATATCCCAAATAATACAGCGCCAGATGGATCGTTCACCCAAGCGATGGATAAACTGAAAAATCTGAGGGAAGAAGTGACCTTGAATGCTGGAACAGATCTGCAGATTGGAGACTGGTTAAATTCAATTTTTGGGTCTTGGAAAGGGTGGTTGATTAAGGTGGGCATTGTAATAGCTATTGCTATTGTTGTGTTTTTTGCACTGTTTTGTTGTGTTATACCTTTCATCAGATCCATGCTAGCCAGTGCTGCAGCCAAACAGATGCTAAGCATATCAGTAAGACCAACCGGAGTTGACATTGGATATGCTCACGGATACACTGTGGGCCCTGGACTGGACGAACTAGACGACTTTGACCTGGAAGAGACTATTCTGTGAAACCTTTCCTGAAAGAACAACGGAGTGGTAGGGAAGGGGTGCCTTTTAATTTTTTATACTTCTTTATTTTCACTTTTGTAGATATATTAGAGGTGTGGGATAGTGTAGGGAGAGAGATAGGGGTACTATGTATTTTCCTTTGGCATATGCCCCTTCCTGAAGTCATTTACTCCTTATATCATTTATATTTACTCCTTATATCATTTATATCGAAATTATTTACTAATCATGTATAATGTGAATGCTGAAAGAAAAAGGGAACGATAAGGGTCTGAAGCAGGTCATTGTCCATGTTATGAGGCATTGCAACCAGAAAAAGGGAATGACAAAGAAGGATTAATTGATATCTGAAAGGTGATTGAGGGTCTGACCCAAGTCAGGAGTGCAATAACAGTGTTTATTCATTTAGCCCAGCCTTCAGAGATCAATATGTATTTTTTCTATACTTATTTTTTATGCTATTACACTAACATTCCATTAGTTACTATAACAATGATTGCTGTATACACTGGAACATGCTGTCAGAAAGGAAGAAGGAAGGATCGACGAGCACCTCAGTGCTTGGCAACATGAGTAGATTCAACCGGGGTTTAAAAACCCACCATCTACTCCAACACCAGATAGGGCTGGAGGAAGCTCCTCTGGCAACGAAGGATAACATCACCAGATAGCGCTCTGGGCTACCGGAAATGCCTAGAGTTCCTCTGGCAGCGAGGGACAAACCAGTGTTTTAAATCTATTTTCTAGATGTGTTGATTAATCACTCATATATTCTACATAACCATGACAACCATGGGCAAGGCTTGAACATTTGGTGCACATGCTTACACACACATTAATGATTGAATTATTAATCCCGAAAAGTATGGTTGGATAGGAAGACAGATTCTTTTACTCTTCTCTAGTCAAAGGTGAGGAGAGATGTTTGGGTCTGGCTTCCTCTGGAGTGCGGTATCATGAAGAAACAATCTGACAAGAGGTTATGAGAGGCCGCACGCTGGCTGAAAGAGGGTATAAACTGAGGGGTGGACTCATGGAACTGCACTCTAGGTAATGAACATGATTGTGAGACTTAGTAAAGTCTCAAAGAGAGGAATATATTGTATATTTTTGTTTACTCACTATAACATTATCTTATTCAAAATGATAAAACATGCTTAAAAATGTAATTCATGCACTGTTCTATGCAAACATGTACTAGTCTATGCAAAAGTGTGATATCCTACTGTACTGGATGTCTGAATACTGATAAATGGTCTTAGAGTGCCATCTATTGGTCATACTGAGTATAGATGTTTTATAGGCCGTATACACCGGTCAAGGAGTACAGTAAACTTAGGATAACCTGGGGAACTTTGGGTGATTTCCAGAATATGAGGAATATGACAGATACATGTAACCAACTGTGATGTATGTCGTCTGGGATCACTGCCAACCAATGGGAGGAGAAGAAGAACTTTTACTTTTTAAAAATGACGAATACAGACGAATGCCACCATTAAAAAATAGACAAGGTGAACAAGTAATTAAATGTGGTAAATCAAACAGACATAGACAATGAGAATAACAGGAACTACCAAATATGGGCAATAAGAAACATATATATACTCTGTACCGACACTCACAGAATCAGAATCAGTCAATGGGACAGCTGCTTCTCGACTTTATTGTCTTGTTATAATAAAGTCTTTTCTTTCACATTTGAAACTCTGCTGTTTTTGAGCCTTTCTAATTGCACGACTGAGATCCAGACCATCGACGAGAGCACGATTTTCCACAACATTAGATATACAGAATTTCTGTATGGTTAATAGCTTTTACATGTATATATTTATTAAATTCGGAGAAAGGAGATAAGTCTGAAAATGAGCAAGGAGGAAAAATAAGTGAGTGAAGAGGCAAGAACACGAATACAAGAGGAGAGGCTGGAGGACAAGAGATGATGAGGGGAGTGAGAGAGAAGTGAAAAGCAGGAGTTAAGAGAAGGAGAGAGGAGAAAAATGTGTGATGAGGAGTGGAGAAATAGGAGAGAAGAGGACAAGTGGAAGTCTGGATTTGAGGAGTGGAGAAGAAAGGAACGAGTGAGGGAGAAAGCAAAGAAAATAGAGATGAAAAGAAATGAAATATGAAAGCAGGTGAATTGGAAGAGGGACAAGAGATGAAAATGCGTTTAGCCAGAAAAAGAAAAAAAGAGCAGGGTTCACTCACACCACTGTCCGCTCATGCTCAACAAAAGAGAGAGAGACTTGACTTTAAACCCCCTTTATTACAAAATATTCAGGGTTTAAACAAATACTTTACATAGATTTAAAAAGTTATTTAAAACACAAACATACCATAATAAATAGCACACAAAAAACAAGCAAGACAATAGCACAATTAGATATAAATTTGCAAAGCACCATCAAAGTCAGATTCACATATGCACATATGCACTGGTTTACTCCCCAAATGTGATTGAAAGTCTCCAGGTCTTTAACTAAATTATAGTATGCATATTCCACCTTTAATCTAGTTTTAATTAATCCTTTTAAAATTAACATTGCATCAGTTGACCCAACATTATTTATTTTGCTTTTACGTGAAATCCAAATTCCCATTTTTGCTTGCCCAAACAAAAAATTAAGCAAAACAAGGATCTGCTTTCTGTTTCTGCTATACTTGGGTCCATAGATAAATAACATAGGTGAAAACACTTCTCCTAAAACTGTACACCATTCTTCTATTTGAGAAAACAAAGGCACAAGCCTCCCACATTGAAAAAATAAATGAAAAACAGTTTCAGTCATCCCACAAAAAGGGCATCCCTCCTGAACCTGGGGATCAAGGTGTGCTCTGTATCTGTTTGTAGCTATTAACCCATGCACAACTCTCCACTGAAGGTCTCCAGACCTTTTTTCAATGGGAGGCTTGTACAAGGCCCTCCAGCAACCCTTCGGGGAAGAGCCTGATCCGAATAGCTCTTGCCATTTTGACTCTTTAACTCCTCCTAAAGAGTGAGAGTGTGAAACTTTTACACATGTGACGTACAGTGCTTTCTTCTCAATTTTACTGAAACGGTCCAGTACAGGTGTCTTGAAGGTCAACAAAGACCCCTCCTTTTCTTCAAAAATACCTACAGCCGGAAATATTCTTAGTTCAGGAAAAGTTAAGACCATATCTTCATTAGTTGTTTCCACACTACATTTAAATTCCGTCGATAGGCTCTCAAGAATTTCATTTAACAGTTTTTGTGTCCGACGAATTGATCTTATTCCAATCTTGGAGGCTAGCATTTCAGGAGACATCCATCCATCTGAGGTTATTAAATGTCCAATCTTTACAACTCCTGCAGCCTTTAGAAGATTCTTCATCGATGGTGATTTTAAAATCGCTGAGTCCACTATAGAATTGTGCATTAGGGGTTCCTCCCTTGACCAGAGACCTCCCTCATCCGTGATGTCTCTTGAGATATTAAAAGTCCTCCAGGCTTTAAACACTGAATGATAAAAGGAAGTTAGTCCAGTCAAATCAACATTTTGAATATCCAGAAGAAACAAATGTTTATCCAGCCCCATCCCTCCTGCTCTTCTAAGGAGGGCACAAGCTACTCCAGACCAGTTTACATCCACTCCGTAGAGGAATCTTTTTACTGTCTGTAGTCTGAAAGTCTTAATTCTGTTTTTTTATATCCACTAGTCCTTGTCCTCCTTCTTGTCTGGGCAAAAACAAAGGCGATGCTTTTATCCAGTGGTTACCGGACCAAAAAAAGTCTGTTAAGCGTTTTTGGATTTTTTCAACCAAATCTTCAGGAGGTTCCAGAATGTTCATTTTGTGCCATAGCGTCGAGGCTACGAGGTTGTTACAGACCAGGGCTCTTCCCCTATAGGATAACTGTGGTAGCAACCAATGCCAGCAAGACAACCGAGCACACACCTTCTCCACCAGGCCCTCCCAATTCTGTCTCTTATAATCCTCCCTTCCTAAAAACACCCCCAAGTATTTTAACCCAGATTTTCCCCATTTTAAATGACCTGGGAGAGCTGGAGTGTTGTGGTCTAAGCCACACCACAATGCATCACTTTTTGCCCAGTTTACTTTTGCAGATGAGGCTTTACCATAACTTGATAAAATCTCTTTTAGAACCTGAACATCTTTAACATCCCTTAAAACAACAGTAATATCATCAGCGTAAGCTGAAACTTTTACATAATCATTAAAAATAGCACCTTGCACCTTCAAACCCATTAAACTCTCTCTTAGTTTACATAGAAGAGGTTCTATAGCTAAACTATAAAGCTGACCAGAGAGTGGGCATCCTTGTCTGATACCCCTCTGTACCTTGACAGGGACACTCAGGCCTCCTGCTATCTTTACCATACATGTTGCATTATTGTACAACTTTATCATTTTCCTAAATTTCTCTCCAAACCCAAAAGCTTCCAATACTTTAAAAAGTTATTGATGATCAACACGATCAAAAGCTTTCTCCTGATCAAGTGACAGTATTCCTACATCAATATTATTACACATTGCATAATCAATGACACATGGTAGAGAATATTATCGAAACCTATAATTTCTCCCACCACCACGAGAACATCCTCCACGCTCACGCCAATTCCAGGTACACACCTGCATCCATTACACAACGACAGGTGCGAGACTCCCTGTCTAACTTCAGAGTCCATACCGACACGCGAGCGGCTTTAAATACTCAGTAATCTTAAAGCAAAATATTAAGACAAATGAGAGAAAAAATAAAAAATAAACCACTTTCAAAATGCTCAATATTCACGCTCACTCGCCCCACTACACTCGCACATGCGCAGAGAGAGAGAGAGAGAGAGAAAGGCGCCCACACACAGCGTTCCCGCGCTTTCTGTATTCTGCTCGTATCTCAAACACTGAAATTACCGCCAAATTAACCGCTTTCACACACAGAAGGCGTCAGGTCCCTGATAGCACGCGTACATCACGGAGATCCGTGACCCTGGACCATCAAACCACTCACAAGGGTCAATATCTTTTAGATTTATGCTGAATAAATAATCTTTCCATTGATGTATGGTTTGTTATGATAGGACAATATTTGTCTGAGATACAACTATTAGAAAATCTGGAATCTGAGGGAGCAAAAAAATCTAAATATTGAGAAAATCTCCTTTAAAGTTGTTCAAATGAAGTTCTTAGCAATGCATATTACTAATCAAAAATGAAGTTTTGATATATATACGGCAGGAAATGTACTAAATATCTTGATGGAACATGATCTTAATATCCTAATGATTTTTGTCATAAAAGAGAAATGTATAATTTTGAGCCATACAATGTATTGTTGTCTATTGCTACAGATATACCTGTGCTACTCATGACTGCTTTTGTGCTGCAGGGACACATTTGACGTCTGCATTTACATCTGGAAGACGTATTTTTAGAATGTTTGCTCATCTGCAATAACATAAGACATTTCCTATCAGATGTCTAACAGACGTCTATTAGATGTCTTTAAGATGTTTATGATTTAGAATGTATGTAAAATGGACACCTTACAGACGTCTGTCAGATGTTTGTACACAGCAGATGTTTCCAAGATCAAGTGATCTTTAACATCTTGCAGACGTCAAATAGACATGTCCGTGATGTATGCATGCTATCAGGGAAGGTCTTGACGTTCAGGGACTTGTAGGTGATGTGAGGGTCTGACGAGGGACTCTTTGATGTCTGTAGAAACGGCGGCTATGTGATGAATGCTAATGAACCCGACCGCACAGGTCTGTTATTGAAAAGCAGCCCGCGTTCAGGTGCGTTTGGATCGACAACGCCTCTAATTCATTAAAAGATGAGCGCTTAATGACTTTTTAATTAATACTGATTCATTCAACTTGACTGGCATGTCAAAAATATGCATGAGTGGATCATCACAATAAAGCACAGGAGGTGCCTTAAAACGAGTTTGGCTGCGTCCAAAGCCACATATTTCTACTGTATTTTTAACGCAAAAGCGACACAGCCATTTTTTATTTGAATGTGCGAGACTTTCGGTGTCTTTCAATTATGGTGTAGAACCCCATTTCCAACACTGAATAAAAACATTAAAAAGAAATTTGCTAATTTTTTTATCTCACAATTCAGACCTCTTAGAGAGAAAGAATGACGAGATATAATTCTGAGAAGAAAAGTCACAGTTACCGTTTTTATTTGAATTCCATGAAACAGAAAAACAGAATTGTGAAATGTAAACCTCTAATATCTTGCAGTTCTATTACTTTTTCTCATAATTGCAATTTTTTCTTGTAGTTTTAACTTTTTTCTCAGAATTG
This sequence comes from Barbus barbus, assembly GCF_936440315.1. Lineage (NCBI taxonomy): Eukaryota > Metazoa > Chordata > Actinopteri > Cypriniformes > Cyprinidae > Barbus > Barbus barbus. Next base: position 949,601 of record NC_136763.1, read on the forward strand.
CGAGTTCATATCTCATCCTGGCAGATTTTCTTTTGTATTGTGAGGTACTTCGTAGTGAAATGGATTAGAAAAAAAATAACAAATTCAGGGCGGGGCTTGGTTCTGTGCATCACTTGTTGATTGGATGTTGAGATGTGGGCGTGGCTGTCAAAAGTGTATGCAGATGAGCATGAGGTTTCAGAGGAGGAATTTAAGAGCACTAAATGATTGAAAGATCTGTTGCTATTTCTGATTCATCGCGACTTCATCAATTAGTACTATGTTTTTACTGCAAATGCTGTAGTTAAACAGTGGTTAGTTGATAGTGAGTGAAGGTCAGGGTTGGTTGGCTTCATCTCTGCTCATCATGAACTGATCTCTCCTGACAGGAAGGTTCCCCACAGCCATGCGCGTCTCTGACTGCTGATTGACAGCTGTTGCTGCTGATCTCGCTCAGACGGTGACGTCTCCCGCTGTGAAGATGCAGGCAGCGACCATAACATGATCTACACACTGGTCATGGATACGGAGAAGGAAACCCCAGCGGTGTTTGACTCCACTGAATCTGAAGACGAACGAGACGCCCAGAGGGACGGACGGACGAACACACACACTCTCTCTCTCACACACACACACACACACACTCTCTCTCTCACACACACACACACACTCTCTCTCACACACACACACACACACTCTCCCTCCAGGCTGTCGATGTCTGAGACAAGCGAATGATGCTGATGTCCCTGGCCTTGAGCCGCCCCGAGGATGATGGGAAACAGGAAGACTGTGGCACACTCAGAGATGATGGCGAGGATCAGGTCTGAATATCTTTATAATCAAATGTCCCCACAACGAAAGTAAAACCTGAAATCAGCAACATTCTGAAACAGCCACTGTGAACAACACCTTCCCATGAAACAATTCAAGATAATTTAAGTTATTGAATTTTTTCAGTGCATTGTAAGATTCGATTTTATACATTATCATGCTAACTATGAATGAAAAACATTTTCAATTTACTTCAGAACCGGTATTAAATTCTCATTAACTTCCTGTAGTTCAAGTACAAACCCCTGGTGTTTTGGCACGTAAAATATGATCAGCACTAAAACCAACAGAAGTCACTGTGAGGTCCTCATGATGATAGAAAAACACATTACACCAGCATCACCTGAGACGCACATGGACCCATCTGTCTGTGACAGACTCACTGAGAACAAACCTAGAGCGAGAGAGAGAGAGAGAGAGAGAGTTAGAGAGAGAGAGAGAGAGAGAGAGAGAGAGAGAGAGGGGAGAGAGAGAGAGAGAGAGAGAGAGAGAGAGAGAGGGGAGAGAGAGAGAGGGGAGAGAGAGAGAGAGAGAGAGAGAGAGAGAGAGAGAGAGAGAGAGAGAGAGAGAGAGAGAGAGAGAGAGAGAGACACGAGATAAGCAGAAAAATCAACGACAGCCTTAAAAAAAAATGAGTGTGATTATCTACATCACGGAGTCAGCAGTCTCTGAGTGTGTTATCAGTAAGCACCTTTTGAAGGGGATGTTCTTCAGGACGACCACACGCACTCATGCACACACACACACACACACACACACACACACACACTCATGCACACTCTCTCTCTCTCTCTCACACACACACACACACACACACTCACTCTCTCTCTCTCGCTCTCTCTCTCTCTCACACACACACACACATACACACACTCATGCATTCGCTCTCTCTCACACGCACACACACAGATAACACTCGTTTATGCATTTCCCAGGATGAACATCATATCATGAAATGTATTTTGTTTTTAGTTCAAGTTTATTTTATGTCAAGCAACAAACATTGTTTTATGGTTTAAGTTTCATTTGACTACAATAACCCTGATGCAAAATAAATAGTTCTTTTGTGAGAGACGAGGGTGTAAAACTGGACAGGTTCAGTGTGTTTCAGTGTTTTATCTGATGAGAATGTTTTATTGTTCTCCGTTTCCCAACAGCATTGATGCTCCTGTAGTTTTTCATGAAAGACTAATGTTTCTGCATCTTCCACACTTAAACCTCAAGAGACAAACGAGCGAATAATAAACAGAAGATCTCCTGATTCATCACACTACAGGAGAAGAGAGGAGCAGAGGACGGATGAATAATAGCCGTGCCTGGATGACAAACGGATGAGAAGCGGTTGAGGATGAAGGCGTGAAGGAGGATCTGCAGATGCAGTGCTGATGTGCTGAGTTTGCTGCTTTTAGCCTCACGTCCTGCAGGAGATTGGGATCTGCTGACGGGCAAAAACCCATCCAGCTGCTGCAGGATCAGTCTGGACACACAATCAGCATCGCTAATGGACGTCAGGACGCTAAAGCACACCGCTGATGAGTTCAAGGGTTTCCATATGAACATACAGCAGCATCAACATTCCTGTCAACCAATCAGAATGCAGGAATGCTTTGTGCTATTAGTTTACAAGAAGATCTGTTGAACGGATTTAAACATGTTCAGAGCTGAACATCAGTGTATCTGAAAGCATCATCAAACAGGCTGAAATATTTGAAATTCTGCTGAGCTTCAGCTACAGAGCTATTAAAACATTTGTTAATTTACAGTTTTGTTTCAGCTGCTTACACACAACATCTTTACTTGTCACACAGTTTCTGAAAGCTGACACTCAAACAGCAGAAACACACACTAAATCTGCAAAACCAGACACTAATGCTCAGCCTTCGACTCAGTTGACTTCAATTTCATAAAACACTGTTTGCAAAACACAACACAGTTCTCTATGAAACACACAAAAATCTAACAGGAATGAATTTATGGCAATGGTGTTAGCAAATGTGATGTGTTTGTGATATTTTGAATGCAGTGCTTCATTTTGCAAGAGATGTGAGGTGTTTTGCATTTTGTGTGCAATTCTTGGATTTGTGTGAAAAGTTTTGAAAAAAAAGAGGCAAAGTTTTGAAAATGTGTGTAAGCAGCTGAAAAAAACTGTAAATAAAACTCAAAGTAAAATACGAAAAACTTGAAATTAAAAATTAAAACTGAGAAATGCTGCCTAATTTTAGTTGAAGCGCTAAAATCATTAACTGGATATACATAAAAACCAAAACTGAAATAAAAATAATTTAAACCTAAATAGTAATATTTAAATATTTAAAATGACTAAAACTTTACCTAAAATAAAAAAAAAATCTGGAATGAAATAAATAATAGATGAAAAACTTAACTTTCAAATGAAAATTAGAAATCTTTCTTTGGCAACAACCTGAAATAAGTTAAAGTTGAAGCACTAAGGTATCGGTTACATATGTAACCCTCATATCCTGAAGGAGAGGACGGAGACGTTACGTCGATGACCAACGAATTGGGAGTCTCACTAGAGAGGCCAATCTACTTTGAGTGTAAACTAAACGTTCCTTGAGGAAACGAGGGTTACATACATAACCGTGACATACATCACTTTCGACATCACGTCAACCGATGAATTGGGAATCCCTACCAAAAGCACCCTCTTGTAAAAGTATATTCCAGGCCTCGCACTGTTGCCGTAGCACTACCCACTCAGTGAGATTGGATAACACTAGGAAAACATACCTGTTCTACTTGGAACAGGAACATTGTAGAAGCCCCATCCTTCCCGAAGTAGGTTTCGGAAGCACTTACACACATGGACAACCGTTTAGGTGCATATGGAAGATTGAGAAGTGATTGTAACTCTCTTGAAGAATGGCAGAGGAGTCTGCAGTGGAAACATGGACTTCAAGCTATACCGTGGAGAATACACATACACATCCACTCAGGTCACTACGCATGGCTCCCAGCCCTCTACTGGTTCTCACGGATTCATCGAGTGAGAGCCTTGCGCCAGATGCTCTGCCATGTCTGGCTGCCGAGGGTGATGGACGAGCTCTAGGGTCTACAGTACACACACTCTGGAGCAGTTTAGCAGAGCAAAGCTAGGGCTGGGTCGGCCTCCTCCAGGGGCAGCGTTTTTAGGTTCACTACCTGATCCCTGAAGGGGGTATAGGAACCTTGAGCACATAGCCGGGCCGGGGCCTCAGGGTTACCTGGGAGTCAGCCTGCCCAATCTCTAGGCACGATTTGTCGACCGAAAATGCGTGCAAGTCCCCTACCCTCTTGATGCAACAAGGAGCAGAGTTTTCATTGAAAGAAACTTCAGCTCATCTGACTGCAAAGGCTCAAATAGGTCCTGCTGTAATGCTCTGAGCACCAGACTAAGGTCCCAAGAGGGGATAGAGGGAGGACGAGGAGGATTCAACCTTCTCGCCCCCCTAAGGATCCTGATGACCAGGTCGTGCTTCCCTACTGTCTTCCCCTCTATGGGGACAACAACGTGGACTTCAAGGGTGGAGGGAGACACGCTTCGCTCCAACACTTGCTGCAGAAAGTAAAGCACAACTCTGATCGGGGATTTTCGAGGGTTCTCTCTGTGAGAAGAACACCACTCGACGAACAGGTTCCTGTTCCACTTTTGATCAATTTAATGCAGCCTTGCTGAATAAAAGTAATAATTTAAACTCTTACTGACCCAAACGCTAGTGTGTTTTATGTCTTATTATGATGGAGTAATTCTAGAAGCAGCAGGAGGTTGATGTTGAGCTCTGAAGCACTGACTCCTGCTCGTCTGTCGTCCGTCCGTCCGTTTCTGAGTCAAGGCTGTTCCTCAGACGTTCCTCCTCAGGCGTGCATGGAGTATTTCTGACTCTATTTTGGAGCGTCTGACTCATGATCTGTCAGAAAGCAAACACGTCAAACTCACTCGATTCTCACAGAGACGGACAGAAAACCTGCTCAGAGTCACAGCGACATCATTAACATCAGATCAATTACCTTCCAGATCCAGACTCGGTGTTTCAGCTGAATCTGGAGCCAGATACCAGAATCAGTCCACAGAGAAGATCAGGTCTGCTGTCTCCAGTCATGGAGGTCCAGAGGAGAGAGTTATGGGTATGTGGGAGTGTCAGAGCAGATATGAAGCTGGAATGCGTGTCAGACGCCGCCTGTGACAAGAAACCACAGTTATTCTATATATAAAGACACGCAGAAGAAGAACTATAAATATGTCAGACAACTACAGTCGCTGCTCTTAAAGGAACAGTTCAAATGATGAAACACATCCAGCATTAAGACGTTTCTAATACATTGAGTCCATAATCCATAATAACTCTTCCTCCAGTGAAAAAGTGTTCTGGTCTGAATCAGGAGAGACATCTGCGCAGATCAAAACAGCTCTAAACTAATATGTGGCTGGAGTTTGATGTGAGAGACAACAGGAGATGGACTTTTTCACTGGAGGAAGAGTTATTATGGACCCTTTGGTATTTTATTTAAAAACATCTTAATGCTGGATGTGTTTGATCTTTTGTCTTCTCCAGATGTTAACTGATGGACTGGAGTGGTGTGGATTATTGTGATGTTTTTATCAGCTGTTTGGACTCTCATTCTGACGGCACCCATTCACTGCAAAGGATCTATTTTTGGTGAACTATTGCTTTAAAAGGAATCTTTTAGGCTCAGTGAATGTTAAAGGATTCGTTCAGGCCAAAATGTCATCATCATTTACTCGCTCTTCATGGTGTTCCAAATCTAAATTACTTTCTTTATTCTGTTAAACACAAAAGAAGATATTCTTAAAATGCTATTTATTTTGTCCATGCAATGAAGTTCAGTGGAGTCCAGCGTCATTTTGAACCTTTCACTGCTTTGACAAAAACATTCTTGAAATCTGCTGATTGAAAAACACACTAATCTGATGAAATCACTTACTAACCTTGAAGTGTCATGTCCAGGTTTCTCATGATACACAGAAGGACGTCTTTATGATGGAGAGACGAAACAGAAGAACCCCATTGTGTTTTATATTAATCTGAGTGCTGCATTTTAAGCTTGACCCATAAAAATAACATACAGCCTACAAAATTAGTGTATTTATCTTATGCTCACATTGCAAAGCCATTACATCATTATTGTTGTCAAAATTCATACATTTTAATTTGACTAAATAATGCAGTTTAATGTGGGACAGCAATGTATTTAGCTGAACTTTAGTATTTAGTATTTTAGTAGCTCCGGTTGAATGTGACTTTTAGTTTTTTGTTTTATAATATAATAATAATTTAAATATAACTAAAATAGATTAAACAAATAATAAATACATACATACATACATGAATGAATAAATCATTTTCAAACCCTCCCATAAAGACCCCTAGCATTTTCAAATATTTTTTAATACATAATTTTTAATAGGCTACATTTTTAGTATACAAATATTTTGCACTAAGTATGCAATAAAATAAAAACATAGATAAATAATTTTCAAACCCCCTAGTGTTTTTTAAATAATTTATTTTTTGAGTATAAAAATAATTTTAAAATAATATCTTTAAAAAAATCAATAAATAAATGTTAATTTTTATACAACTTTTTAATACTTTCTTTGAGCATAGAAATATTTTTAAAACTAACAAAAATAAATAAATTATTTTAAATACCCCTGGCATAATTTTAAATTTTACTTTTTTTACTACTTTGTGTATGAAAAATATTGAATAAATAAACATTAATGATCATTTTCAACCCAAGGTGAAGACCCCAGCATATTTGTTTATCATTTCTTTTCTGAGAATAAATAAATATTAGCATATTCTTTGAGTATAAATATTTCTCTGTGGTAATGTGACACACAGAGTATTGATAGAGGAAGGATCCTCTAAAAACAGCATCACGGTGCGACTGGGACTCATTTACTGATTAAAGCACAAACCATAACGAGTCATTATCTGACACAAACACTGATCATCACAGCAGATATGAACATGCTTGAATCATATTAATATGGACTTTCAGTTCATGTTCAGTGCTCCTGCTGTAACCTCATCAATCACTTCTGAAATACTAACGAGAACACTAAATATAGCCTTTTTCTCTTTTTATTTTTTGCATTTTAATTCAGTTTCAGTCATTTTATTTCAGTTGTAGTTTTAGTTATTTCAGTAGATTAAGTTAAACAACTGAAAATGAGAAAGGTTTCCTGGAAACTAGTTGAAATAGAATAAGTTAAAAAATTGTTTAATTAATGGTAAATAATTAAATCAAATAATGTATATTTCATATCACCTAAGATTTTTCTGGTTTAATTTTTAGATAACTATAATTAAACCTGGTCCAAATAACTGTTTGAGTTCTTTAGAGGATGTTTTTAACACAACAGCGCCACCAGCTGAAGAATCAGTGTATTCACATGCTGTGGTTCAGCTGGATCTGTTCTGCCATCTGGAGAAAACACTTCACCAAAGCACACACACACACACACTCTCACACACACACACACACACACACACACACACTCTCACACACACACACACTCTCACACACACACACACACACACACACACACACACACTCACACACACACACACACACACTCTCTCTCACACACACACACACACACACACACACACAAGAGCTGCAAGCGTCCAGCAGAGGGAAACAAACATCCACCAAAATCCAACAGAAGAACCTCAAACTCAATCAAGGCTACTCATTGGGAACTAGCTAAAATAAAATAATAATCCGTACATTCAATTTTCTTTTTTCAGTTAATGTTTATTTAATTTCAGGTAATGATTTTTTGTTATGGTTTTAGTTTACAATAATAACCCTTGTATGGTGCACTAATGAATTATTCATAATAAGACATAAGAAACACATTAAAGCAATCAGAGTCTATCATTTTGACTTGAATGACTTCAGTATATATATATATATATATATATATATATATATATATATATATATATATATATATATATATATGCACACAGTTAGGTCCATATATATTTGGACACTGACAATTTTCATAATTTCGTCTCAGTATGCCACCAGAATAGAATTAAAATGAAACAATGAAGATGAAATCGAGGTGCAGACTTTAAGCTTTAATTCAGGGGGTTGAAAAAAAACATAATATAAAAATGCTCAGTAATTACAACCATTTTTATTTCAGTCAGCTGCCATGGCAACATTTCTCATTTGAATCTATTATTAGTATTTTATTTATTTCACTGAATGAAAATGGTGTTTAATAGTTTGAGTTAACAGTAATAAAGCTGAAGTGTATTTCGAGTGCAGTGCAGATGAGTGTCACCTGTGCCGGGATGAGGATGAGGATGAGGATGAAGTAAGTGTTGTGTAGGTTAAACATGAGCGCAGCTGGACGTCATTAACCCAGTCAACAGCTAGTTAAACAGAGACCAAGCTCTGGACACTTTGAAGTTCCTTCAGACGTCTGGAGCCATCACTTCAAAGCATCGCTTCGAGAAAAACACACCTAAACTAACCGTGACCTCAGGGTCAATGACGTCAGAAAAAAACGGAATTAGCTTTTATTTTTATGTTTTCCTTTTCCATTTTATTTTAGTAATTTTGTTCTGCATTTTTCCCCAATTTTTGTTCATTTGTTTTTAATTTTTAATACATCTACATAGAATTCTTATTTCAGAATTTAACCAGGAATACTTGATGTCAGAAATAAAGAGAAGAACTCCATTATCATCGTATGTTTAATTGATGCAGGTTTGCATGAATTACTGTCAAACTATTGCTCTACTGATGGGAAACGAGCTCTCGTCCTCCTCACTTCTTACCTGAAAAAACAACAACAGCAGTCAAAAAGAGGAAAACCTAATCATTTTTCAATATATATTTCCTATATTAAACTATGGTAGCCTGTTTCCACTACGGGATAGAAAAATTAACATTTTGATTGCAACATTACATAATTCAGACTTTTTTTTTTTCATGAGGTATAAAGTCAGAATTTCAAAATAAAGTCATAATTGAGATATAAAGTCCGAATTGCATAATATAAAGTCAAACCTGGAAAATATAAAGTCAGAATATGGATTTAAAATTAGAATTACCGAATTACCAAATTTTGCCATAAGTTAAATATATTAAGTTTCTGCAATATATAAATATATTATGGAAATGATTTGTATCGTAAAAAGCGCTATACAAATAAACTTGAACTTGAATATCAACAGTCAGAATTTCGAAATATAAAGTCAAAATGTCACAATTGAGATATAAAGTCAGCATTTTGAAATATAAAGGCAGATTTTCTAAATATAAAGTAAGCATTTCAAAAAATTAATTCAGAATTGTGAAATATAAATTCTGAACTTTTAAATAAAATAAATAAAATTCAGAATTGCAAGATCTAAAGTCAGAATTTCAGAATATTAAGTCAGAATTGCGATAAAAATATAAATAAATGAATTATTTTAAATTGTATTAATATTTCACAATATTAAAGTTTTTAATCAAATAAATACAGCCTTGTTGAGCAAAAACATTAGAATTAGGGATGCACGGTATTGCATTTTTACTGATATCCGATATGCCAATATTTTTCAAATCATTTGACCGATAGACATTGCCGATACCGATACCCATATATTATGCTTGGAAACAAGTCTCTCCTGTGCAGAAATTATAAACAATTATTTTTAATTTTGGTTAGTTTTTAACAAAAAGTATTTGTTAGAATTAAACAATAATGAAGATTTTTCATATCGGCGTGATGCCGATATTTACATTTTAAACCATTATCAGCTGATTCCGATAACATTCCGATAATATCGTGCATCCCTAATTAGAATAATCTGATGACTCCAGATGTTTGAACACTAGTGTCAGTGTGCTTCTCTAGTGGCGTTTGTCTGAAATCTGCAATAAACTCTTGAACACACCTGGCAGTTTGAGCCATTTGGGCACTTTCCCGGGGTCGGTCTTCACCGGTCGGACCGCTGCAGTCTGAGTATCACCACTGTCCTCTGTCGCCCCCTGCTGGACGGAGGGGTCACATGACTCGGGAGCAGGTGGTGGGTCGTCTTCAGAGACAGGAGGAGGAGAGCACGGCATACAGCTGGACACAGGAACAGGAAGACAGCTTACACAAGTGTTTAGAGAAGATAAGCGCGTCTCTCTGACCCCTTTCATGTGACTGACCGAGGTTAGAGGTCATGACCTCCTGAGAGGCTGCGGTTCTTACAGACTTCCTGCATCAGTGTAATGTTTGAGATGAGAGATAAACATTCAGATCTATGAGCATTACCCAGATAACCAGTTTCCTCCAACTTATGCTGAAGGTGTATGAATACATTTTTGTTTGACTGTATGACAGGTGCAATGTGAATAACTTTATTCTTATTAATACACTAAAAATACTAAAATAACTAGAACTAAATCTGGAATTAAATTAAAAATAAAATAAATATATATATATATATATATATATATATATATATATATATATATATATATATATATATATATATATATATATATTATACACACACACACACACACGAGATACAATTTTTTCTTTAATTGAAATAAAGCTGAAATAAAAAAACAATATTAGATTGTAAAACTTAAACATAAAAAGCTTAAATGTTTTTTTATAGAAATATGGGCAACTACAGTGAATTAAATAAGTTTAAGTTGAAGAACAAAAATTACTACAACTTAAAATAAAGTTAAATAGAAAAAAAAAGACTTACAAAAGCACATAAAAGTGAAACTTAAACTGAAATTAAATGAAAACTTTTTTTTTTAAAGCTAAACCAAAATATGAATTAAATAATTAATAAAAATCTATATTATATAAATTCTATATTAATAAAAGTATTAAATAATTCTAAAATAACACTGGAGTAACTGGTGTTTGGGTGGAATCTACGGGTTAAAGCAAGAAAACTGAGACCTATATGATGATAAACTCTGGACCTCTTCAGTACAGTGTGTTTTGTGTAGCTGTGTGTGTGTGTGTGTCTCATATGAAGACATCACCGTGAGCTGCCGTGCCGATCCCAGCAGGACAGCATCTGCTTTGATATGTGTATGTGTGTGTGTGTGATGAAGGCGAGAAGGAGACAGGTGTGTGTGTGTGTGTGTGTGTGTTGGAGGGGTTTCTAGGAAAGCTACCACTATCTTTAGAGCGGATGTGAGAGGAAACAGCCGCTGGAATCTCACATCGGACGGAACCTCAAAGAAATTCCAGCAGGAGAGAAACACTCCTCCCAGGAAAACAGTGAGTGTGTGTGTGTGTGTGTGTGTGTGTGTGTGTGTGTGAGTGAGAGAGTGAGAGTGTGTGTGTGTGTGTGTGTGTGTGTGAGTGAGTGAGTGAGAGATTGTGTGTGTGTGTCTGTGTGTTTGTGAGAGTGTGTGTGTGTGTTTGTGAGAGTGTGTGTGTGTGTGTGAGTGAGAGAGTGAGAGTGTGTGTGTGTGTGAGTGAGTGAGAGATTGTGTGTGTGTTTGTGAGAGTGTGTGTGTGTGTGTTTGTGAGAGTGTGTGTGTGTGTTTGTGAGAGTGTGTGTGAGTGTTTGTGAGAGTGTGTGTGTGTGTGTGTGTGTTTGTGAGAGTGTGTGAGTGAGTGAGTGTGTGTGTGTGTGTGTGTGTGTGTTGGAGGGGTTTCTAGCAAAGCTACCACTATCTTTAGAGCGGATATGAGAGGAAACAGCCGCTGGAATCTCACATCGGACGGAACCTCAAAGGAATTCCAGCAGGAGAGAAACACTCCTCCCAGGAAAACAGTGAGTGTGTGTGTGTGTGTGTGAGTGAGTGAGTGAGAGATTGTGTGTGTGTGTGTCTGTGTGTTTGTGAGAGTGTGTGTGTGTGTTTGTGAGAGTGTGTGTGTGTGTGTGAGTGAGAGAGTGAGAGTGTGTGTGTGTGTGTGTGAGTGAGTGAGAGATTGTGTGTGTGTTTGTGAGAGTGTGTGTGTGTGTTTGTGAGAGTGTGTGTGTGTGTTTGTGAGAGTGTGTGTGAGTGTTTGTGAGAGTGTGTGTGTGTGTGAGAGAGTGTGAGGATGAACAAAAAATGAAAAAACAGAACAAATAAGTATTGAACACGTCACCATTTTTCTCAGTAAATATATTTCTAAAGGTGCTGTTGACATGAAATTTTCACCAGATGTCAGTAACAACCCAAGCTATCCATACATACAAAGAAAACAAAACAAATAAGTTCAGAAATGAAGTGATGTGTAATAAAATGGAATGACACAGAGAAAAAGTATTGAACACATGAAGAAAGGAAAGGAAAGCCAAGACTCCAGCAGAAATCTATCAGTAATTAGAAAGCAATCCTTCTCCTCATCAGTGGAAATGAATATTAGCTGCTTCAGTCCAACACCTACAGTACCAGGATGAAGATGAAACAAGAGTGACAAAGATCCCAAACACAACCAAGGAAACTCTCGATTGGTTTCGGTGAATGAAAATAAAGCTGCTAGATTCACCTGACTTCAATCCAATAGAAAATAAGAACTAAAGATCAGAGTTCATAGAAGAGGCCACAGATCCTTCAAGATTTGAAGACTACATCCCACCTGAGCAACGCATGCCACTAGTTTCTCCTGCAGGAGGCAGCTTGAAGCTGTCATTACCAACAAACGCTTTTGTACGAAGTATTAAATACATTTCAGTAGTTCAATACTTTTTCTCTGTGTCATTTCATTTTATTACACATAACTTAATTTCTGAACTTATTAGTTTTGTTTTCTTTGTATGTATGGATTGCTTGTACAAAAAATTTCACGTCAACAGCACCTTTAGAAATATAGTTACTGAGAAAAGTGGTGACGTGTTCAATACCTATTTTACCCGCTGTATGTCTTAGTGTTATCTTTACCTTTTCTTTTTTTTGTCCATTTTAAGTTACTTTCTTGCATTTATTCTTATACTGGCCTAATGGTTAGAGAGTTGGACTCGTGATCCAAAGGTTGTGGGTTCGAGTCTCGGGCCGGCAGGGATTGTAGGTGGGGGGAGTGAATGTCCAGCGCTCTCTTCACCCTCAATACCACGACTGAGGTGCCCTTGAGCAAGGCACCGAACCCCCAACTGCTCCCCGGGCGCTGCAGCATAAATGCCCACTGCTCCGGGTGTGTGTTCACGGTGTGTGTGTGTTCATGGTGTGTGTGTGTTCACGGTGTGTGTGTGTGTTCACTGCTGTGTGTGTGTGTGTGCACGTTGGATGGGTTAAATGCAGAGCATGAATTCCGAGTATGGGTCACCATACTTGGCTGAATGTCACTTCACTTCACTTCATACTATATATTCTAATATTTTTTACCCTACTATTATTAATATCTGACAGTTCAATAAAAGGAAAAAGAGAAATCCAGTGAAATATTCACCCTGCTATGAGTTCATCAGCCTGCAGGGCGGAGACACTGACGTCCAGAAGATCAGAGCGCAAGTAACCATCTGTGGAATCACACACACACACACACACACACACACACACACAGGATATGAGTACAGCTCACTTCCTGTCCTCTAGATTCCAGTGAATGAATGTGAGGAGCGTCAGAGGAATGACCGTCCTTCATACAGAAACAAACGTCCCCAGAATAGACTCAGTAAGTGTGTGAGTGGAACAGAGCGATCAGATGACCAGCAGAGCTAGACGCTCCCGTTACCCAGAATGCACTGTGTGCTTCCAGTAAAGCAGATTAAATTGATGTCATTATTTTGGACAGCAGATGAAAGATGTTAACAAACCTGTCCTCACGTCTGAGCCAAAGTACACGAGAGCAGCAGGGAAGAGACTCGCCTGAGAGAGAGAGACAGAACGATGAACACACACACACACACAGAGAGAGAGAGAGGGAGAAAGAGGTTAATGACTGTCGCCATTACCACATAACGACTGTGTGGAAATTTTTTTTGTGGAAATCATGATTCTTTAACAAATAGACAGTTCAAAAGAACAGCATTTATTTTAAAAATAAACTAATTATAACCACATTAAAAATAGTAATTGAAAATTATTATAAAAACAATAATAGTTACTAAAAATCTATAAAATTATTTATAATATAGTAAATGTCATGTCAGTGTACATAATACATATTTATAATATCATTTATAATAAAATAACTACTTTCTAACAATAATATTTAAAAAAAATATTTATTATTAGGTTTCATTATTTCCATTTATTATAATAATGACAAAATACTAATAAAAATATTTATAATATAATTTACAATATAATAAATGTAATGTCTAAGTAGACATTACATAACAGCGACAAATAATAATAAAATTACTTAGAATTAAAAAATGTAATGTAAATCAAATAATACATTTATAATAATATTTATAATTAAAAAAGTCATAAATCAAATAAAATGTATAATAATATTTAATACTAATAAATATTACTTATATTTACATTTTTATTAGAAATACTTCTCTATAAATAATTTATAACAACAACAACAATTATTATTATTATTACTATTATAAAACTCCAAAAAATATTAGAAGAATCCAGCTTTGACAAGGTCACTTAAGGTCTGTGAGATTATATGACAATTCATGATATTTGCAAATAAAATATATCTAAAATACAATGTGCTCAAAGTGTCAGGACAAACCACACACACACTCTCACACACACACACACTCTCACACACACACACTCTCACACACACACGCTCTCACACACGCGCTCTCACACACGCGCTCTCACACACGCGCTCTCACACACGCGCTCTCACACACGCGCTCTCACACACACGCTCTCACACACACGCGCTCTCACACACACGCGCTCTCACACACACGCGCTCTCACACACACGCGCTCTCACACACACGCACTCTCACACACACACACACACTCACTCTCTCACACACACACACACTCACTCTCTCACACACACACACACACACACACTCACACACACACACTCACTCTCACACTCTCACACACACTCTCACACACACTCTCACACACACTCTCACTCTCACTCACTCTCACACTCACTCTCACACACACTCTCACACACACTCTCACACTCACACACAAAGGCAGTGCCTAGTTGTTTCCGTCTCTATAATGGGTGTCTCTGTGCTGATTTCTATTCTTAGAGCTCTTTGAACAGAAAACAATATGTTTGAAAGGGCCGAGGGGCGTCTGTCCTCAGAGACACTGTGTGTGTGTGTGTGTGTGTGTGTGTGTAAAACATTCCTTCCATTACATGACGGAAAGTGAGCAAGTAACACATCCTGTTTGTGCCCTTCCTGAGATACACACACACACACACACCCACAGATATGTGTGTGTTTATGGGTGAATCTGACAACAAACATCAAGACAAAAATGATGGCTGTTTCCAGCTGGAGACTGAGACTCTATAAATGTATCTCATCTCGCTTTCAACTAAAAGCATCAATTTATAATAAGCCTGGCCTTGACCCCTGACCTGACCTCTGGAGGGAGCAACCACTACATCAGCCTCGTATAGCAGCAACGACTTTACATGCATTTACTTTTCAGAATGTGGAAGATGCCAGTCAAACACACACGCACTCTCACACACACGCACTCTCACACACACACACACACACACACACACAACCACACACACTAAACACTCTCTCTCTCACACACACACACTAAACACTCTCTCTCTCACACACACACACACACACACACATTAAACACTCTTTCTGTCTCACACACACACACAAACACTCTCTCTCTCTCTCTCACACACACACACACACACACACACACATTAAACACTCTCTCTGTCTCACACACACAGATTAAACACTCTCTCTGTCTCACACACACACACACACACACATAAACTCTCACACAGTCGGTCTGACCTGGAATAGAGTGACATTCGGCTCGTCTAGGATGGTTTTGGGAGGTGCAACAACTAGAAAACAAAAAACACTGATAAAACACACATCATGTAGGACAACATCAGTGTGTGTGTGTGTGTGTGTGTCCCTGCAGCACAAAAGCAGTCATGAGTAGCACAGGTATATTTGTATCAATAGACAACAATACATTGTATGGATCAAAATTATACATTTCTCTTTTATGACAAAAATCATTAGGATATTAAGATCATGTTCCATGAAGATATTTTGTAAATGTCCTACTGTAAATATATCAAAAGTTAATTTTTGATTAGTAATATGCATTGCTAAGAACTTCATTTGAACAACTTTAAAGGAGATTTTCTCAATATTTAGATTTTTTTGCTCCCTCAGATTCCAGATTTTCTAATAGTTGTATCTCAGCCAAATATTGTCCTATCATAACAAACCATACATCAATGGAAAGATTATTTATTCAGAATTCAGATGATGTATAAGTTTCAATTTTGAAAAATTGACCCTTATGACTGGTTTTGTGCTCCAAGGTTACATTTATTCTCCTCTCTCTCTCTGTGTGTGTGCGTGTGAAACTCACACAGGTAAAACTGCATTTGTGGGTCCTGCAGGTGAGATTTGACAAAACTCCTCAGAGCAGTGACTGAAAAACAGAGAAACATCACGCTAACATCTGCAGTCTCATGTTAAAACACTAAACAACATAAAAAACTAAAATAATGAAATAAAATAAAATTTAATTAAATATTTTATACATCTAAACATACAGCAGTACAAAGAATAATAAAATATAGTTTATAAAACTAATATATATATATATATATATATATATATATATATATATATATATATATATATATATATATGCACACACACAGAACAAAATTATAAACGCAACACTTTTGTTTTTGAGCATGCAGATGAGCTTCCCTGAGACGGTTTCTGACAGTTTGTGCAGAAATTCTTTGGTTATGCAAACCGATTGTTGCAGCAGCTGTCTTGCGACATCTGTGGCATTGTGCTGTGATAAAACTGCACATTTTAGAGTGGCCTTTATTGTGGCCAGCCTAAAGCACACCTGTGCTATAATCATGCTGTCTAATCAGCATCTTGATATGCCACACCTGTGAGGTGGATGGATTATCTCGGCAAAGGAGAAGTGCTCACTAACACAGATTTAGACAGATTTGTGAACAATATTTGAGAGGAATAGGCCTTTTGTGTACATAGAAAAAGTCTTAGATCTTTGAGTTCAGCTCATGAAAGATGGGGGCAAAAACAAAAGTGTTGCGTTTATAATTTTGTTCAGTGTATATATATATATATATATATATATATATATATATATATATATATATTACACACACACACAGATACAGACATATATACATATATAAAAACACAAAATAAGGAAAGATATAAACAATAAAATAAAACAATATTTAATATATTTAGACATTTAATAAATTATTTTATATTACCTGTTTCTAGAGGTCTGAAGAAGCCCTGAAGAACGTGACGGTCAGGAAACTGGACCCTCAGCGCCACCTGATAAACACAGCGACCAATCAAACGCGTGAATCCAGTCACATGACCGATCACATGATCAGACACGAGAAGCAGACTCACCTTCGGATACCTGTCCAACTTCTCCTTCATCTGAGACTCTCGCAGAGATTTAGTCGTGAGAGGAGCTTCCTCCATCGCCTTCCTAAAACACACAGAGAAGATCAAATTCATCTGAATTACAGTCTGAACTCTACTCTGAACCAAGAGTGTAGGTCCCAGTTTTATTTAATGTTCATCCGATCTCATTTTGTAAGTGACCTTTCTTTCTGATTTAAAGATGTTTTCTTTGGATTGTTTGACGCCTCGAAAGAGAATATAGGAAGATAGAACTTGATTTGTGTTTCCTGCTAGCTAAATTTCCCAAAAATCTGCTCTTCATCTCTTTTCTTTATTCAGAGTTGATCCAGATGAGTTCATGGAAACTATCCAGAGTTAAAGCAGTGAAAACTGCCTCTCTATATTCATCCTGTGTTCAGATGAACACGCTTACTACAGTTAAACCAGGGTAACCACAAATTAACCATGCTTTTGCTACACTAACCATAGTTTAACCATCATATTGTAGTAAAACTGTGGTTATACAAAACAAAAACATGGCTACTACACGTGTACTATAGTAAAACCATGGTTAATTCTCTTAAAAAAATTTGTATTCTTTCTTTTTTTTTTTTGTAACTGTATTGCCTTAATGATTTGATGTTTTGTATTGTTTAATAAAAAAAGAAAAAGAAATCAGAAAGAAAGATCCACGCACCGAAATCCTCGATCTGAATCAAATGATTTGCAAACTTAAATTGTCAAATATGATACGAGAACCTGCTCTGAAGTTCCGATCTGAATCAAATGATTCGTGATCCGACTGGAGCGCTTCGAAACGGTCTCTTTTGATCTGGTTTTTGTAGTGAATCGCTTGAACTGAATGATCGAAGTCACGAGTTCGAATCAATCGAATCGGTTCCAGCGTAAATGACTCACTCAATTGAATCGGTTCATCTGTTTCTCCTGTTTTCTCGTCTTCAGTCATGTTTACACGACACTGTCAGAACTATTACTGGCTCATTAACTGAAATAAGCGAAAAAAGTGTGATGTTTCCACATAAAATCTCCATATTTCCATTCATAACATCCAACACAAATCTATGAACATATTGAGTTGAGGAAACCTCAAAATACATGTTAGATGGACACATTGTGTTTATGATGGAGTTTGTAGCTTAATTCACTATATTTGAAATAGTTTGAGCTGCAGTTCAATAGAAATCAGCTGAAAGCATCCAGTCTCTCAAAGCATTGAAGTCAATGTTCAGTTTATTAGTGTATATTGTAATAAATATTTGAGAAATGATTGTTGTATGTGATTGTATTAGTCTATATAGAGGGATAGTCAATACAAATAGAGCAGATGAACACAAAACAGCAGAACAACATAAACATATTTAATTGTTCGATCAAAATTATTGCTAGGGACAATTTAGCACTCTCTGTATATTGGTAGGGACATGTCATAGCATCAAGCCCTTGCTCTGAACTTTATTTTCTAATATTATTTTGAGTCCTTTCATCAAATAAAATAATTAAATAGAAAATATTTTATACAACTTAACAAAAAAAATAAAAAAATAAATAGATAAATAATTTATAATAATTTAAATAATAACTAAACATACCACAATATAAAGAAAAGAAAATTTGAATTAATAAAATTAAATAAACCTTAAACATTTGATACTAATAAACAACAAGGAATCACTAAATAAATAAATAAATGTAAAACAGTTTACACAACTAAACATAGCACCACAACAAAAAATAAAATTAAATATTTTATACAACTACACATAATAAAAAGAACAAAAGATAAATAAATTAAATTAAAAATTAAATTAAAACATTTTATACAGCTGAACATAACAGCCTAAAAAAAGAACACATTGTATAAAATTTTGCATAGGATAAGATTTACTCAGATTTTTCTCAGAAATTTCTTCAAAAATAATTTCGCTCAAAAACGTAAAAAATTATTACAAAGAAGCGGCAAGTAACACATCTAATTCAATTTGAACTAAGTAGAAAGACTGAAATAGTATTTGAAATATCTGTTTTATTTATAACTTTGAAAAATGTTTTATTCCCCAGTGCATGATTATTTATGTATTTCTTTACTGAATTTCCTAAAGTTCAATCTGAAATGACTGACAGCGGAGTGTTTTTAGTCTGGTGTCCCAGACACGCGTCTGCTGCGGTAACACTCAAAACCACGACACACACACGCCAAACACACGTGCTGCACTCGTTAAAAACCCATTAATCACCTGAGGACGTCACTGAAGGAAGACGGGAATAGAAGAGACAGACAGAGAGAGACAGTCTGCGGGTTTTAATTAGATACGTCAGAACAGTCATTTACTCACAATAACTGATGCTCAGATATGAAACTGTCTGAGGAGTCAGAGGGCAAAGGTCACGACATAAGATTTAAAATTTACAATCATATTATAAACAATTTACACTGATCCTTCTTTATTCTGGACAGTGTTACTTTAGCATCACGGAGATACTTTTACGTACGATTTTTGATAATATTTGGAATTAGATTTCATTAAATTGAGATTTAATTCAATATTTTCTATATGCATTTTAATTTTAGTTAAAGTTTTAGTTATTTTTATTACTTGTTTTTTTTTTTTAATGTATACATAGTTTTTTTTTTATTCATAAAGTTTTAGATTTAGTTTTTTAGTACTAGTAACAAACTAATATATTTCTAAACTATATTATAAATAATATAATATATTAAAATATTATAAATTAGATTTTTTACATTTAGATACAGTCCTTATTACTTTTTAGTACTTATTTTTATTATTATATATTATTGTAGTATTTATTAATACTTTACATTTGTTTTTATTTTATATTTTGAGATGTTTCTCAAAGTATCTTCTTTTATGTTCCATAGTTTATGTCAGGCCGTTGTAGCCTAAATGTTTATGTGTAATATATTTTATGTTGAATCAAATAAAATATTTATTTCTAAAGCTACAATTTGTAATGTCTACTTGATACTTTCTCATTTAAACACAAAAATTGCTTTAAATAATATCTTGTGGGTATTTTCAGTCAAATTTATTTTGCGATTAATTAGATCAATTAATCGAGACATCATGTAATTAATTAGATTAAGAATTGTAATCGACTGACAGCCCTAATATATATATATATTATCTAGTAAGGCAAGATTTTAAGTTTAAGCTTTATATTGATTATTTTACTTTATTTCAGCTTTACTTCAGTTGATGAAAATAATTTTTAATAGTTTTCATTAACAATAACAGCACTGTGACAGTAGAAGTGAACTGTGATTGGTCACTTCACACGTTAATCAAATGTGTGTAGCACGTTCTCACCTCTCGCTCTTCAGCTGCGAGAATCTCTTCCGAATGTCGTCAACAGTGACTTCAAAAAACTCGTCAGGAAGTTCTGTGTCGTCATGGCGACGGGCTCCGGAGTCCAGATGAAAGACAAGCGGCTCCCTGTCGACCGGCTGCACAAACACACACGATTCACTTATTCATCACGAGTCACTGATTCATCACGAGTCACTGATTCATCACGAGTCACTGATTCATCACGAGTCACTGATTCATGACGAGTCACTGATTCATGACGAGTCACTGATTCATTACGAGTCACTGATTCGCCACGAGTCACTGATTCATCACGAGTCACTGATTCATGACGAGTCACTGATTCATGACGAGTCACTGATTCATGACGAGTCACTGATTC
Source organism: Barbus barbus (assembly GCF_936440315.1). Lineage (NCBI taxonomy): Eukaryota > Metazoa > Chordata > Actinopteri > Cypriniformes > Cyprinidae > Barbus > Barbus barbus. Next base: position 970,653 of record NC_136763.1, read on the forward strand.
ATGACGAGTCACTGATTCATGACGAGTCACTGATTCATGACGAGTCACTGATTCATGACGAGTCACTGATTTGCCACGAGTCACTGATTCATGACGAGTCACTGATTCATGACGAGTCACTGATTCATCACGATTCACTTATTCATCACGAGTCACTGATTCATCACGAGTCACTGATTCATCACGAGTCACTGATTCATCACGAGTCACTGATTCATGACGAGTCACTGATTCATGACGAGTCACTGATTCATGACGAGTCACTGATTCATGACGAGTCACTGATTCATTACGATTCACTTATTCATCACGATTCACTTATTCATCACGAGTCACTGATTCATCACGAGTCACTGATTCATCACGAGTCACTGATTCATCACGAGTCACTGATTCATCACGAGTCACTGATTCATGACGAGTCGCTGATTTGCCATGAGCTGCTGATTTGCCACGAGTCACTGATTCATCACGAGTCACTGATTCATCACGAGTCACTGATTCATCACGAGTCACTGATTCATCACGAGTCACTGATTCATGACGAGTCACTGATTCATGACGAGTCACTGATTCATGACGAGTCACTGATTCATTACGATTCACTTATTCATCACGATTCACTTATTCATCACGAGTCACTGATTCATCACGAGTCACTGATTCATCACGAGTCACTGATTCATCACGAGTCACTGATTCATCACGAGTCACTGATTCATCACGAGTCACTGATTCATTACGAGTCACTGATTCATGACGAGTCGCTGATTTGCCATGAGCTGCTGATTTGCCACGAGTCACTGATTCATCACGAGTCACTGATTCATCACGAGTCACTGATTCATGACGAGTCACTGATTCATGACGAGTCACTGATTCATGACGAGTCACTGATTCATGACGAGTCACTGATTCATTACGATTCACTTATTCATCACGATTCACTTATTCATCACGATTCACTTATTCATCACGAGTCACTGATTCATCACGAGTCACTGATTCATCACGAGTCACTGATTCATGACGAGTCACTGATTCATGACGAGTCACTGATTCATGACGAGTCACTGATTCATGACGAGTCACTGATTCATTACGAGTCACTGATTCATGACGAGTCACTGATTCATTACGAGTCGCTGATTTGCCACGAGCTGCTGATTTGCCACGAGTCACTGATTCATGACGAGTCACTGATTCATGACGAGTCACTGATTCATGACGAGTCACTGATTCATGACGAGTCACTGATTCATGACGAGTCACTGATTCATGACGAGTCACTGATTCATCACGAGTCACTGATTCATCACGAGTCACTGATTCATGACGAGTCACTGATTCATGACGAGTCACTGATTCATGACGAGTCACTGATTCATGACGAGTCACTGATTCATTACGAGTCACTGATTCATCACGAGTGAATCAATCTGTGGAATCAGTGACCATCTCTTGATTCATTATTAGTTGATCAGTAGGAAATTCTATGAATATGTTTTACCGATAATATAAAGTGTGTATAATCGGTAGAGATTATGCTATATCGTGTATATCTGTAGGCAAATATAGTTACACTGCAATATTGCAGCACCGCTTAAAGTAATTGAGACATTAGAGTGATAAAGAAAGTTAAAAATGTATGTGTAAAAATGTTTTATTTGAGAAAATAAAACAGAACACGCAAGAAAAAAAAAAAGTTAAGTGCAAGAAGTTGCATTTCTAATGTTTAAGTATTTTAGCCTTAACCCCAAGCATAAAAATAGCCCCACCTACTGATTAACATATGATTTGCATACAGGCTGACTTTGAAAACGAAACACAAATGCGAATTGTGAAAAAAGAAAACGAAAATAAAAAATGAAAATTAAATTGTCTCTATTATTACACATTATTAACACGCTTTGTAAACAAAGTATCTATAATTTCTTTTTCACTTTAGTATACTGACAGTCTTGCATTAAGACTGTAGTGAAAATGAAATTTCAATTCACCAATTTGACAGAGACGATGCATTGCCATCATTAAAATTATATTAAAATAATTTAATATGATTTTCATTTTTGGCACATATTTTCAGGTTTGACTTTTTCATAATTTAATAAGCAGAAAATGCTCTCCACAGAAAGCTATTATTAAATAGACTAAATGCACATGAAACTCACAGCATTCTATATTTAATTTTTATCTTTTTTATTTGTCCGAAAGTTTATCTGCATTTTTGTGCACATTTTTAACAACAAAGATGAAATAAAAAAGCTAAATTATACTGTTTGCAATATAAAGATTAATTATACTGTGATATATCTATATTATTATCATGAAATAAAATCACTCACATTGTGAAACAAGGTTTTGGTCATACAGCCCAGCCTTAATATGAATTAATACATAAATAACAAACAAAAAAAATCCAAGGATCTGACGTATTGATGAAATATCTTAATAAAGAGAATGGCTGTATACTGATGTCTGACTGTATGATCCTGTGAGGGACACAAGTGTGTTTTTACCTCCAGAAATTCATCTGTTTCCTCTTCGTCCCTCGTCGCTTGTTTGGCACTGACTGACCGCTGAAACACACAAGAAACATCCACAAACACTTCAGTCTGAGAGACAGCAAACACCAGACGACCACAAAATGTACCAGCTATGAAGAAAAAAGCGTGTGTTGGTGTTTGTGTGATCGAATCCAAACATGGTGATGCATGATTGAACTCAGACACAACAAAAACACAGCGTCCATCTCTCAGAGAAATAAACAACAGAGCAGAACGACACATAAAAGACCCGGGGCCTGTACCATGATGATGGATGAACAAACTCAGGGTTACAGGATTAGTTTTGAGTTGACAAAACCAAACCAGTCCAATCCAGCTTTGTTGGTACCATGAAGCTGATCATCAACTTTCTCTGTCAACTCAGGCTTGATCCTGAGTTAATGGAGCACGTGCACATGAATGTGTGACATCAGTAATGAGCAGCCAATCACATGCCTTGAAACTGTGATTGACTTCTAATGAGAGAGTCAGTCAGTGCAATTCACCACCAAAGATTAAAAGATTGAACAATATGAAGAATTTAAACATTTACACAGCAAGATGAAACGGATCGATCCATGAAAAACTTACCTTAACATATAAGTGCAAGTAAAAGTTGTAAAGTTTATAATATTTATACACTTAATCTAAACTCATATGTAGTCATGTTTACAGCTATTGATTCTAAAACGTATTTATATTGCATATTATCTATATGTTTATATTAATTTAAAATAAAAGCTTAATAATTACTATTCAATTAAGCTGGCTTGTGTAATGGATTAAAGATATAATAATTATATAAATAATAAAAAGTAATCATCTCTAAAAAATCTGATGATTTTATGTTTTAAAAATGTTTTATGTAGCGTCCTTTAATTTGGAGTAAGAGAAACTGGAGGAGTGGCTTTATTGCGTCAGAGATGTGTCACGTTGCTTGAAGCCGATTGGTCAGATTTCGGTTTGAGCTCTCTAAACCAGAACATAACCTGCCCCGGAGCAGGTTAGCTGTGGAGTGTAAGTTACTATGGCGATGAACACTGCTAAAAGCCAAACCACTTTCATGGTACCTAAAACCCAGAGTTGGCGCAAACTAAACTGAAACTTACCTGGCTAGCCTGCTAAACCGGCTTCATGGTACAGGCCCCCGCAGATGAACACAAAACGCAGGAGAAGATTTTCCATCAAAAAGACGTGTAACGGTTTGGAATCATTAGGATTTTGTTTCTGAAAGTGTATTAACAAGTGGGAGGCACATATGCAAACTGTTGTAATTCCTACACCGTTCACCTGATTTGGATGTAAATACCCTCAAATTAAAGCTGACAGTCTGCAGTTAAAGCACATCTTGTTCGTTTCATTTGAAATCCATTGTAGTGGTGTATAGAGCCAAAAATGTTAGAATTGTGTCGATGTCCCAATATTTATGGACCTGAGTGTATATGTATGTATGTATATATATATATATATATATACACACATACACACACATACATACACACATCTCTTTTTATTATTTTGTTATTTTATTATTAATTTTATTCATCTAGGATGCATTAAATTGATCAAAAGTGACAGTAAAGGCATTTATAATGTTACAAATGCTTTTCCCTTGAACTTTCAATTTCATGTTTGTTCCACAGAAATATTGTGCAGCACAACTGTTTTCAACATTGATAATAATCAGAAATGTTTGTTGAGCAGTAAATCAGTATATTATTATGATTTCTGAAGACTGGAGTAATGATGCTGAAAATACAGCTGCAGATCACAGAAATAAATTACAGTTTAACACATATTCACATAGAAAACAGCTATTTTAAATATTAATAATATTTCACAATTTTACAGTACTTTTAATCAAATAAATGCAGCCTTGATGAGCAGAAGAGAGAGAAAACATCCCTTTTTGTCCACCTGTGTGTTTTAAATGTAATTTATTCCTGTAATGAAAAAGCCAAAAAGAAAACAAAATGTGTGACAGCAAATGAAGAAACAGGAAGTAAACAGACCTTGATTTCTTGGCAGGGTTTGGGTTTTTTGGCTTTCGGCGGGCTGCCGGACACACATGATGACCATGAAGTGGACATCTTCAGTCCAGCTGTCCCAGTTCCTCCCAGACGCTGTCCGCTTCCCGAAAATGGCACAAAGTCAGTGGGCGTGGCTGAGGGGGCGGAGCCATGGCACTGTTGGGACGTCCCAGGTCGCTCGTCGTCCTCCTGTGGCATTAGTTTGACCTGCAGAGGCTGGTCAGTTTTGGGCCACACCCCCTGCTCTCGGCTCGTGCTTGGTTCCTCCTCTTCCTGTTTGACAGGATGATGGTTCAGTGGGGCGGCGACCTCAATGGGAGGAGCTGGGGTCTCCATGGGAACGGGGGCGGAATCCTTGGGTGGTTCTGGAGGCGGCTGTGATACGGTTGTCTTGGCAACAGCATTCTTTGGCATAGCAACCGCATGCACGGATACAGCAGGACACGAGGAGTCGGAGCCTTTCAGCACATAACTAATGAACAGAAACGCCATTGTTATCATCATTATAATCACGTGACAGTGATGTGACATCACCAATGAGACGAACAGCTCACCGTATGATGGCACTTCCTCCGGTGAGACCCAGAGACTTAAGAGTCGTCTTCTTCAGTGCATCCTTACCGCTGACCTACACAACAACAACAAGACATGAAAGTGCAATTTAAAGGGAACCTACTTTATACAAAATTCACTTTTAAATGTTGTATGAACATAAATGTGTTGGCAGTGTGTACACAACCACCCTATAATGATACAAATCCAGCCGCCCTTTTTTTAATCCTCATAAATCATAAACAGCGTCTCAGAACAAGCCGTTCGCAGAATCTGTACAATGTGATGTCACATTTTACAAGCCCCGCCCATGACTGTTGACGGACACTGCTGTATTAGCAGAGACCCCGCCCTGAGCAAGCCGCACACAATCCACCAAGCAGCATTCAAGTAAGAAATATCTTATTAAAGCTACAGACGTTATTCAGTGATTTTGTGTTTTATTTTATTGTTCGGGTCACATTAACAGCGTAGACAGCAGTATAAGTTCTGTTTATTACAATGCTGTCACTTAATACACAGTATTATGTGTATTTGACAGTTGAAGCGCAATAAGATGTGAAAGAGAACTTAGTTTAGGACTCACATGCCATGTGACAGCCGCTTTCTGTGTGCTCAGAAAACAGTATATCAGAAGTTTAAACTGATATGGCTTTAAAACGCATTGATTTCAGCACGACAGACATGATAATCAAAACCAAACAGATGTTTTTTGACAAGAGTATCTGAGGTACGAGCTGTAAAGGCACTGCCCTGTTCTGGAAAAGGGGACGGGGAGCAGCAGCTCATTTGCATTTAAAGAGACATGCACAAAAACAGCCTGTTTCTACTTCCACTTAAAATACGCATTTTCAAAAACATATAATGAATGATCTGTGGGGTGTTTTGAGGTGAAACTTCACAGACACATTCTGGGGACACCTGAGACTTATATTACATACTGTAAAAAGGGGCATAATAGGTGCACTTTAATTCCACAATGTAACAGATTTGAAAATAAAGCAGTATATTAATGAGAAAACCATCCATGGGACATTCCAACATCCACAAAAAGATGAATTCACAAAACATTGATGTTGTGTTCGTGTCGACCCAGAGATGTTTAGATATTTAGGCCTTAATTCGTGGAAGAGTGAATTAAGACTCGCAGAATAGACTCTGTATCTTAACTTCTTTCTTAAGAAAATGTGTGTGGGAACATGCAATACGTCAGTAAATGAAGTGATTCTGAGTTGATGCTGACTTTAACAGCGACGCACAGAGATCTAGCACTGTCTCACCTCGTCTCTCATGTAAACGCACACTGGCATAGGTCCAGACGCGTCCAGATCAGACGTCCTGTGAGGAGGAAACACATCACAATATCTGTCAGGAGAGAACAAACAAACACACATGCTGGACTCTGAACACAAACACGTGTGTCAGATATACAGTATATACTCTGAGTTCCTGGACTGAGACCAGCAAGTTTTTGGAGCCAGTTTTTATCCACGTTTTTGGAAAAAACGGCTGTGGATTTTTATGGGAATAAAACATGGAATCAAATGGAATCCCACTGTATTTAAATTATAGTTCTGTGAGAGCAGAGGGGGAGTGGCCAGTGAGAAAGGGGGAATGGCTTGTTGTAGCAGTGGGAGGAGCCTGTGAGAACATGAGCAGGTGTTTAACCCTAATTATGCATTCATAATCTGCTTACTATATTCACATTCCAGGATTCCATTTGGACTCGAAGAATCGCTATTTTTTTTAAAGCAGTCATAACTTAATATTTTTAAACTAAAACCATGTTAATGCATTAACTGTGCATTTATATGCAATGCATTTACATTTATTAATGCATTTACCCCTTTTTTTATAAATAAAAAATATTGAAAAAAATATAAACAAATATTTTACAATGTCTGAATTTAATTAAATTCCTTTAAATGTATTACTCATGTTTGCACAAAAATAATCCTAATTTATAAAACCTAAATATTTATTTCTAAGAAAACAACAAATATTACTCTGAAAAGTTTCAAACAAAATTGATTAATTTTACTTGCATATTCACTTTTAGATTAAAAAATCTATGAATTTTTCATGCTGCAATGGTTTCTGCAAATATTTTGACACTAATATAATTTCATAGATCATTTTACAGAAAGTGTTTTGACACCTAATAGAACTCCATACATATTAAACTTTTATTTTAAATGGCTATATCTCTGAAAAAACAATTGTAAAAAATATGAAAAAATAAATTATGTGTATTTTAAGGGTCTTAAAGCTTTTGCAAAGTTTCGTTTGCTTATTAAAAACTATGCATTTTTTTTAGAAATGTTTATTTATCTACTGTCAAAGCGGGCCGGAGTGCATTATGAGGGTTAAAGCGTTTGGCAGCGGTGCTGAGCGCTCGTAAAACGGCCCGCGAGCCTCAGAGTTCACACGATCTGGCTGCATTTAAAAACCACAGCGGGAACTCGATTCTGCTGGAGAGGAATGGGTTTTACTTCAATCAATAGAGTCAGAAAGAACACACACATTTCACATATAAACAACATGCTCAGAAATGAACCAGCTGCAGCTTTCTCTCACAGAACAACACACACCTGGTTTGAGGAAAGTGGGTCAGTAGATCCCATAACGTCTGTCCACTCGAGAAAGAGCCTTGAAGACGAGAGCCGTCCTCCATCTGCAGCGCGATCCGCACCTGAACCAAAACACAAAGATCACAGAGAAATCATTATCAAGAACAATTATGAACTCACACTAGCATTCAAAATGTTTTAATGTTTAAAGAAGCCTCTTCTGCTCATCAAGGCTGCATTTTGAACAAAAATAAAGTAAAAATTGTGAAATATTATTGTAATTTAAATCAGCTGTTTTCTATGTGAATGTGTTAAACTGTAATGTATTTCTGTGATCTGCAGCTGTATTTTCAGCATCATTACTCCAGTCTTCAGTGTCACATGATCTTCAGAAATCATAATAATATACTGATTTACTGATCAACAAACATTTCTGATTATTATCAATGTTGAACACAGTTGTGCTGCACAATATTTTTGTGGAAACTGTGATACATTTTATTTTTCAGGATTCACAGATGAATAGAAAGTTTAAAAGAACAGCATTTATTTGACATAGAAATCTTTTGTAACATTAGAAATGTCTTTACTGGCACTTTTGACCAATTTAATGCATCCTTGATGAATAAAAATATTAATTATTTAAAAACAAATTTTTTTTAAATCATACTGACCCCAAACTTTTGAATGGTAGTATATATATATATATATGTATGTATATATATATATATATATATATATATATATATATATATATATATATATATATATATATATATATGCAACTAAAATAAAAGTAGGAGAAGAATTAATAAAAAATAATAATAAAATCTAAACGGTGTCTAAAATGTGTACGGTGTTAAGCTATCTGAGACTTGTTATGGCACTTGAGTATCATTGCTCTTTTGTTGATTTTGATTGCTTCTATTGTCTTCATTTGTAAATCGCTTTGGATTAAAGCATCTGCTAAATTACTGTTGAGTTCACAGGAAGTGCAGCATGACATCAGAGCTCAGGCTCAATGACATCATCAGCTCCACCTGAGCCGCACGCAGTTAAACACGCAACACGAGAGCTCGGATCGCATCTGCCGTTTTACAGGACTGTGTTTATAGCGGCGAGAGACAGCAAGAGGAGCGCAGGTGTGTTTGTAGCCAGATGAAAGGAAAATGAAAATCACGCTCTCGTTTGATTGAGAGATCAAGGAGAAAGTGATTAATGAGCGGGGCCGCTCGTAAAGCATGATGGGTAAACCTCCGTCCTGTGGCTGCTCTCACTCATGCTTCAGGCATGTGGAGCTGGGAGTGTGTGTGTGTGTGTGTGTGTGTGTGCGGTTCAGATCGAACACAAACACAGGCCTTGATGTTCTGCCCGGCTCCGGCTCACATTCTTCTGCTCAATTACAGGTTCCTCAGCATCTCATGCGCGCTTTTCAGGTTTTATCTCTTATAAAACGATCTGTGACCCTGGAGCACAAAACCAGTCATACGGTATAAGCTGAATAAATAATCTTTCCATTGATGTATGGTTTGTTATGATAGGACAATATTTGGCTGAGATACAACTATTAGATAATCTGGAATCTGAGGGAGCAAAAAAATCTAAATATTGAGAAAATCTCCTTTAAAGTTGTTCAAATTAAGTTCTTAATGCATATTACTAATCAAAAATGAAGTTTGGTAGGAAATTTACAAAATATCTTCATGGAATATGATCTTAATATCCTAATGATTTTTGGCATAAAAGAAAAATTGATCATTTTGAGCCATACAATGTATTGTTGGCTATTGCTACAAATATACCTGTGTTACTCATGACTGCTTACTTATGATACTTGCCTAATGGAGAGAGAGTTGGGCTTGTAACCTGAAGGTCGTGGGTTCGAGTCTCAGGTCCGGCAGGGATTGTAGGTGGGGGGAGTGAATGTCCAGCGCTCTCTCCACCCTCAATACCACGACTGAGGTGCCCTTGAGCAAGACACCAAACCCCCAACTGCTCCCCGGGCGCCGCAGCATAAATGCTGCCCACTGCTCCGGGTGTGTGTTCACTACTGAGTGTACACTTGGATGGGTTAAATGCAGAGCACTAATTCTGAGTATGGGTCACTATACTTGGCCACACACCACTTCCCTTTCCTTTTGTGCTCCAGGGTCACATATTAGAACTGAAGGAGAGTTCAGGTTATTATTTAACGCACGCTTGTGAGGCTTTGATACACATTCAAGAGTTTTAAGACCATTTGGATCTGACTCTCATTTCTTTCATGTTGATAACTACATTGTTATCGTGATGTTGTTGACTTATGATTTCCATAAACGTACAAAAAATGAGCTCGCTGTCTGACTGGGCAGTTTATTTTGTTTACTGAATTCACCAACAGTCAAACATTTATTGAGAGGTCGACAAATTAAAAATAACCTATTTAGAAATATTTTTAAGAAACAAAAAATGACAAAAGCACATAAAAATGACTAAAAATAAACTGAAAATATAAAAATAAAAGCAAATATCATAGTATAAATAGTATATATATGTGTTATTTTTGTGCATACTTAAAGTAAAATAAAAATGAACTATTTAGAATTTTTCAACAAATAAAACCAAAAAAAGATGAAAGCACAAAATAACAAAACTCAAAAAACTAAAATTAAAAGTGAAAAAAATAAATAATAATAATAAAAAAAATATATATATAAAAGTTAATTGCACTGCTTCCAGAAAAATTACAATAATAGTATATAAATATACTATTTTGCTTCAGTTGTTGTGCATACTAACAAAACTAAAACTGGCTTAATAACAAACAATTTAGAATATTTTTAAGAAACAAAAACAAAGAAAAGACAAAAACTATAAAACTATAAAAACTATAAGAGTTTATAAATATACTATTTTGCTTCAGTTGTTGCACATACTTAAACTAAAACTGAAATAAAAAAATTAAGAATGTTTTAAGAAACAAAAACCAAAAACATGATGAAAGAAATTGAAATTCAACATCATAAAGTTTAACCTTAAGTATTAAAATAACTGAAACTAATAAACTAAAACTTATATATAAACAAAATCTAATAAAAATGATAAAAACACAAAAATACTAAATCTATAACTAAAATAATGCGAAGGCACAAAATCTAAATAAAATCAAGTCAAAATATAAACAAAAACTATAACAGTATATAAATGATATTAAAATAACTGCTAGTGGCAGCTGATCAGAAAATCTCCGTCTAGCAGCTGATATTTGTGCAAACATGACACGAACACGCAAACAAACATGCAATCGTCAGGAACACATAATTACAGCGCCTCGTTAACAGAGCGCAAACGAACCGGGTCACACTGGGCTGTCAGAAAACATTACACTAATATCTGTTCTGACAAAACCATGAAGCATTTCACAATCTGCAGCCTCGCCATGGGCTTTATCTGGTTTGTTTGACTAATTATATACATTTTATTAATTCAATAGCATAGCTATGAGTATTCAGTATTCAAAAACGTTAGTAGCCTCATATAAAATCAATGTAAACTAAAGAAGCTCATGTAAAAGCAGTTATTGAACTGAATCAACATTGAACTAAATTGATCGGAGTTATGACTCTAATGTCTCTTTAGAGCCGCTTTACATCTGAAATTGAACTTGTTTCATAATTGAAACAACTTTACACAGTTACTGAACCGAATCAAATTTAACTAAACTGATCTAAATACTGATTCTATTTTCTTTTTGGAGCTGCTTTATGGCAAAAAAACCCAAAAAAATACTTATTTTTTATATTGATTGAACTTTAGACAGTTATTGCACTAAATCGTTTTAGATTTTAAAGCTGCTTTTTGGCTGAAATTCAACTTTTTTTAATAATAAAATGTACTTTACAGAGTTATTGAACTGAATATGAATCAAAATGAACTAAATTGATCTGAATAATGACTCTAATGTCTTTTTAGAGCTGCTTTACAGCTGAAATATAACTTCTTTCATAATTTATGAACTTTACAGTTGGGTGATTCTTCAATTGCAGTGGCAATGTCCCTCTACTTTACAACAGTTGAAATCAACTTTAAATACCAATAAATCATAAAATGTTTGCACGGTTGTGTTCTGTAGGATAAACACATTTTGTGCACTGTTAATAGTTACATTTTTTATTTTAAAATGCATATTTAATCGAGTTTTAGAGATTGCATTTGTAACAAAATATGGATGTTCCCGCCGTACCTTAGTAATTGCAACAATATAACATTTTTAACACAAATAAAGTGGCTATATTGCGAATATAGATTTTATTTAGCATGCACAATTTTATTAAATTGGCTTAAAAAATACATATTTTGTTATATTTTAGAAAAAACGTTGTGTCCCCCAAATTCATGTCTGTGGTGTTACAACAGTGGATGTAGCCCCTTTAAGAACAGGGAGGATTGTATTTGCACTACTTCCTGTCTGTAAAGGTCACTGCAGGTGCTGGCTGATCTGAGGGGTGCATGGGGAGGACATTCTTTCTTATTCATTTTCTTAAGTTTAGCTAAATTTCTGACGAATTCATGTGTCGCACTTTATTAGTGTCTGTGGTGTTATGTTGATAACTTGCAGATCTGACATATTTTATATACTTATACTTATCTGAATCAAAATTGAACTAAAATGATCTGAATATTGCCTTTACTGGCCTTTTAGAGCTGCTTTACTGTTGAAATTGAACTTTTCATCCTTGATGAACTTAAAACAGTTTTTGAACTGAATCTGAATCAACATTGAACTGAATAGATTCGAGTATTGACTGAAATCATATTTTATGTAGTTTCTGTCTGATTTTCCTGTCAGTTACTGTGAATCGGCTGTGAAACGATCTGTATTGTATAAAGCACTGTAGGAATAAATGTGAATAACAGCCTGAGATGAACCTACAGTGTTGTCTTTCACTGATTCTTCATAAAAACAAAGGTTTGACTTGATTTTTAAGTGCTTCCAGCCCTGTTTTGGTGGGAAGTGTTGAGGGACTGAACGTGTGTGTGTGTGTGTGTGTGTGTGTGTGCTTAAAGAGCAGAAACACAGGTTTTGAAGTGAGGAATCAAACGAGCACACACACCGCGTGACGCTGTAGTAAACGCTGGGCCGGTGAGGTAATTCTGCACACACACCGCGGTATCATTAAACTCCCTGATCACTGACAGACAGCGCATCATTTCTCAGAACGAGCGCAGGAGGTTTACTAAACTCTTACGTAACGGTCACAGCGCCTGCGGTTAGTTTTAGTTCTGGGCCAAATGTGCTTTTTACTTTTTATCATATTCATTCAAGCTGTCCTGTTTAAGTCTGGGAAATTTAGTCAATTAAAACTGATAATTCACAACTGATAATCACAATTATTTTGCTTAAAATTACTGATCATGACTGCTGTCATTTGAGAAATTACACCAGAACTATTGCACTTGTTTTTATTTAAATTTTTGTTTAAAAATTGCAATACATCAAATTAAACTACATGAAAATGAGAAATAATTCCTTTGAGAACAATCACATTTTTTTTCAGTTAACATTATTATTATTATTTTATATTAGTGCTGCCAAACAATTAATCGCATCCAAGTTTTTGTTTACATAATATATGTGTGTACTGCGTATATTTATTATGTATATATATAAATACACTCACATACACCTATATATTTTGAAAATATTTACATGTATGTTTATATTCATATAATTAATATTTTATACAAATATATTTCATATATAAACATATATTTTTCTTAAATATATACATGCATGTGTTTGTATTTATATATACATAATAAATATACACAGTACACAAACATATGTAAACAAAAACTTTTATTTTGGATGCGATTAATCGTTTTACAGCACTATTTTATATTATTTAATATATATTATTATATATATTATATTATTGAATATTATTTATATTATTATTTGAAGTAAAAATAGGGTTTTTTAATGATTTCAGTTCTAGTTGACGATAATAAACCTGTTTCAGAACACTAAAAATTGTTATTTAAAAAGCTCTATAAGCATCTTTATATTTCATAGTTACTTATTATTTAACAAAACACTCTACAACTTTTTGTTTTTGTATTAATTAGTAAGACAGGGACACATTATTGAAGGCCAAAGGCTCATTTTGGGTAAAATCAACCATTTCCGAAACAAAAATTTTGATTTTATTAATATTTTTTCTAAAGAAAGATAAACGGAAAAAGTGAAGAGAGCGATATTTACGGAGTCAAAATGAACATTTTCACCTGAGATTCAGAGCCAAATTACAGCAGGATACAAAATCTTCAGAAAGATGGCAGCATCATGTTATTTTTACACAGAGATGGGTAGCTTTATAAGTAAAATCTGTTGACTTTAGCAATCTTTGTTGCATTATATGCCTATGGTGACAGTTCAAATATGGGAAAACGCACTTTTTGTGTTATTTTTTCCCAAGTTTGATTGCATATAACTCAAGCATTTTTAAAGATATCGCAATATCCGCTAACACTTTATTTTAAGGTGACATAATACAGAATAATTACCTAATTAAGTACTTAGTAGTAGTCGTTGTACTTACATGAAAATAAAGGTACTTATCATGTAACTAAGTTATGTAGCAGCCTGTAATTACAGTTAGTAATGATGTAGATGTAATAGACAGCTACTGTTACACATGTTACAAACAGAGTCTGTTACACAGATACTTATACACTTAAGTACAATCATGATACACTTTATTTTAAGTAGCTTATTTCTGTGTAATATTCTGTAATTTTAATGTAATTAGAAAGGTATTACATGCATTTAATCTGTGTATTGGTGGGTTAAATCAAACTAAGGGGTACTGTATAGATACACATGAAGTGCACTTAAGTACAATCATGATACACTTTATTTTAAATAGCTTATATCTGTGTACTTACATTTATAATTATGTTGTATAAAGTCTGCAACACATATGTAACAATCTTTTGGTTAAATAAGTATCTGTGTAACAGACTCTGTTTGTAACATGTGTGTAACAGTAGCTGTCTATTACATCTATATAATTACTAACTGTAATTACAGGCTGCTCCATAACTTAGTTACATGATAAGTACTTTTAGTTTCATGTAAGTAAAACGGTTACTACTAAGTACTTAATTAGGTAATTACTCTGTATTATGGACACCTTAAAATAAAGTGTTACCCAATATCTTTTTAGATGTTTGTTCTTAATAAGTATTTCTTTTGCAATATTTATTTTTAAGACCCAATATGCTTCAGTTCCAGAGATACGGGGATTTCACTGTGGTTCCTGGAGTTAATTGTTATTGCACACATTATCAGCGCTCATTCCGTGTCAGTTCTGGTTAAAGCGGCCAAACTAAATCAGTTTCACTGGCGTATAAACATGCAGACACACACACCTCACTCTCAGCTCCCGTCTGCAGCCGAGAACACACCACCATCTCCAGCTTGGCATTATTCGGCAGACTGGCAAAACGCCACTGCAGAGACAAATCTAGAACAATCCTCTGAAACCTGCAGACAAAGAGAGACAGAGACAATGAGCCGCCACACACACACACACACACACACACACACACACACACTCTCTCTCACACACACACTTCAGGTTACACTCACTTGAGTCCATGTTCATCTGGATTAAAGCCGTGTTTATTACACACATCCTCAAGAACCTGCAAGATTAAACATTTTTAAATTAATTACTTATAAATATAAAACTAATCATTTAATGTGTCTCAAATCATCATCACGATCAGGCTGCCATGCTGTGAACACACCTATGCTCCCTTAAAGTCTAGTGCACTAGGTAGACAGCTCACAAACCCAGCTGAATTAGAATTTACCTATGATGCCCAAAATAGTTGAATAGGACACTACTATTATTACTCAATCTGAACACGATACCCAAACAAACGCTGTCTAGGGCACTAGGTAGACAGCTCACTACATAAGAAGCACTTGTACTGCACCTGTGTCGCCTACAAACGCTGTCTAGAGCACTAGGTAGACAGCTCACTACATAAGAAGCACTTGTACTGCACCTGTGTCGCCTACAAACGCTGTCTAGTGCACTAGGTAGACAGCTCACTACATAAGAAGCACTTGTACTGCACCTGTGTCGCCTACAAACGCTGTCTAGGGCACTAGGTAGACAGCTCACTACATAAGAAGCACTTGTACTTCACCTGTGTCGCCTACAAACGCTGTCTAGAGCACTAGGTAGACAGCTCACTACATAAGAAGCACTTGTACTGCACCTGTGTCGCCTACAAACGCTGTCTAGTGCACTAGGTAGACAGCTCACTAGTTCGGCTGAGAACGCGATTCTCCGAGCAGCTGACTGTAAACACACACAGCCTTCGCGATGAGGTTCAGAAACACACACGGGTGTGTAACGAGCTCGTACCTGTAATAAAGGTGTGTTTGGAGACACTTTGACAGTCTGTCTCCTTCCATTCGGAGTTAAAACTGACACAGCCGAACCGCTCGCCGCCATGACACTGTGACGTCACGGGTGTTTGTTTGACAAAACTTTATTCGTTCCTGAGACTCGATATTCTGTCATGCTTTTCAGACTACCCTTCTTCAAAAAGCACCTAGCAATAACTTTAGCTATTTAAAAAATATGTTTTAAAAACAACTTGTGACTCAAATGATAAAAAGGCACACATTTTTTCTCTAAATTACACAAAAAAGAGGAAACCAGAGGTAGTACACATATCACGTAAATTAAGTTGCTAGTTGCAATAATTGTTTATTTATGACAACAGCAGGCACGTGCAGAAGGGGGTGCTTTGCCCTTTTACACAATTATTCAAAAGTGCCCCTCTCAGACAAATAACAATGATATTGTAGTCAATAAAACATAATGCATTTGAATTATAACATGACAATGTGTACAAAATGGTAACTAATCACTGAAAAGTGTATTTTATCTGTCAATCTGAGGCGTTGTGTTTTGCTCGACTGAGAAAATGTATGCTAAACGACTACAAAAGCACAAAACCGTGCAGAGCCAAAGTCACAATAATGGTAATCAGTGTTCAATTCATTTATGTGTGATGCACCGTTTACTATTTGATGAAACTCATAGTTAATAAAGCCCAAGAGCTATATTTAATTTATTTTATTTTAATTAATTTTATTTTTTTTGGAACCCATGATATGTTTTTGGGGTTCATTGATAAATAAAAAATTAAAAGAAACAGCATTTATTCAAAATAGAGATGATTTGTAACAACATCAATCACTGTTTCTATCAAATTAGCAAATCTTTGTTGAATGAAAACCTTTGAATAATCAATACAGAAAATTCCTTCAAATGATCACAGCACATTGTGCCCTATTTTAAAGACTTTTCTTACTAAACTATACACTGCTTAAAAATACATCTGTTCAGAATGTGTAGTTTTACTAGTCAATACAAAAAATAGGCCTTCATAAAATATAATCAATCAAAAATGTGTAAATGTTCAATAATTCAATGTTTTATTTAAAAAAAAAATGTTTTACTAACAAATCTAAATTAACTTTTCAAATCATATTCATAATCATATTTTGTTCTGAGATCTGATTGTATGTTCTATGCAGTTTTGTGTTGTGATTGCATAATAATGCATTTGCACAACAGCATCACAATGTCCTTTAGCTACTTTTAGCAACAACTTCTCCTGCCTTTAGCAAGTTCTCCTGAAACTTCATTGGCACCACCGGCGGCTTTACTGCTCGTGTCATCTGAACTCTCATTAAACCACAGTTTATATTACACTGGACTGCTGTGACCACATCATCATCATCATCATCATCATCATATACTGACCCCAGACATCTGCGCTGCTCTGAATGGATTGTTCGGAATTCAACTGAGTCTGAAAACCACTGAGTTGTGAGACTGTTTCCTCGATGAGCCACAAAAATGTGGAAGTTCCTGCATGTGTTGTTTTGAACTTCTACAAAGAACAGAGTATTTACAATCAACTCCGTTCACGAGGATAGAGTTCTAGAGAACGTCCCATACAGCAAAAAAAATTAAAACAATTCTGGCCAAAATATATTTTAAATATATGCTACATATATGCTGTAAACAGTAAAGTATCTATCTATCTATCTATCTATCTATCTATCTATCTATCTATCTATCTATCTATCTATCTATCTATCTATCTATCTATCTATCTATCTATCTATCTATCTATCTATCTATCTATCTATCTATCTCCTCTGGCTCGTTGGATGCCACTTTGAAAAGGCAAACAAGTGTTTTAAAGGAAATCATGCTGAATAGTTCAGGTTTTGTCTGTCTTCACTGAAGGTGAGTCTCCACCTGTGGCTGATGATCGCTGTCTGTTCGGTGAATGTGACCTTTCTCTGGATCTCTTTGATGTAAGGCCTTCAAAAGGATCCAGATAAGTGAAGTGGAAGCCAGTCTAATGAAACGAGGGAACGCGAAATCGAGATCCTCTGGGTGTCGAAGCAGGAAGAGTCCCTCAACACATCCTATGCTTTTCAAGAACAACACAAGGAGCCGTAAACATGTAGGGGCTGTGAAGAGTGACTCCATACATCTGTGAATTAAAGACAGACCCCAGACCCCTCTGGAGCTCTTCTGGATCTTTCCAGTCATTCCTCTGATGTCCCCGGCCCCGTGCCTCGGGCTCAGGGGCCGTGCGTTTCGTGTCGCGCTGCTGTTGGCGTGGAGGGCCCATGAGCGCGTCCATCTGCGAGTAATTTAAGCCCATGTTTTTCCTCTTAACCGGACGGACTGTGATGGAGCAGGAGGTGTATGTCAGTGACAGCCTGGCATCCCTTTGAAGAGGCGTGGAATGAATTCCCCCCGGCCGGGTGTGACGCCCGTCACGAGGAGCTTCTGCTCGCGTCTTTATCTGTGCGCTTGATGACACACACTCAGCAGTCCCTGTTACACCACAGAACAAGTGTCTGTTATTTTAGTATCTCTGAGATACCATCAGAGTTTTTGTTCATATTTTTAATTAGATTTTATTTTCAGATTTTCTGCTTTCATGTTAATTTTAGTTAAAGTTTTAGTTATTTTGTTGTGTGTTCGTGTCTTTTTTTGTTGCTTTGTGAATTTTTATTAATTTTATTTCAGTTTTAGTTAAACTACATGAAAGAGAGAACGTTTGCTGAAATAAGATGTTTTTAATATTTTCTTTTACTTCAGTTAACATTTATTTTAAGTATCAAACATATACTTTTATTGTTTAGTTTTAGTTCACTATAATAACTGGTTCATTGATGATATGCACGGTTATTATTGCAAACTCAAACTATAAAAATATATTTGTTAATATTTACTTCATTATTTCATTACTTGAAATAAAATATACATTGGCTGAAATAAATTATATATAAAATACTTTTATTTCAGCTAGTTGCCAAGGCAACATTTCTCTTTTTGTTAAGTTTAAGTTGATGTATTAAGTACTTAATAATCTAAAACTAAAACTTAACAACTGTAAAAATTATTTTTTGAAGTTGTGCATAAAACAAAAAAGTATTTCAGTCTTACTACTTTTCTTTATTTGACCAATGTACAACACAGCAAAATGTATTAAACTCATAATAACATTTAAAAAAATACAGTTATTCTACAAATGCACATTCTTTTTCATGCATGTTATTTATTACTCATTTTACACTATAATATCAACATAAATTAAATTAATTGACTATTAATTTGAAATTTTTAAATTATTGTCTACAAGAAAACGTATTATTTTCTATGCACTTTTTGAGTCTATTTTAAACTTGTTTTTATATAAAGCACTCTGAATGACCGTTGTGCATGAACTGTGCAATATAAATAATCCTTGTCTACCCAACACTGTGCTGAAGTCTTTGTCTTGTGGAAATATTTTCTGTATTGTTAGTTATTAAGATTTACATTCATGCATTTGGCAGATGCTTTTATCCAAAGTGACTTACATTGCATTGAAGGTATAAAATTGATCAGTTCATGCATTTTCTGGGAATTGAACCCATGACCTTAACTAGTGCAATTATCTACTGTTCAAGCTGCAGGAATGCAACAAATGCGAATAAAAGCTTCTGCTAAAACACATATAACACACTGTATTTTGTTTGTGTTGTGCTGAGTTTATGCTGGTGTTTGTGTTCGCTTTCACCTGCAGTACAGGAGCCCTGGGGAAATGACCAGCGTCTGAACAAACAAACAGTTCCGTCCTTATCCGTCCAGACCATCAGCAGAGGAAATAAAACTTCAAACTCTCTCCTAACGGCCCTTTGAACAGCGTGTTTGCCTGACCTCTCTGAGCAAAGGCCATATGCTGCCAAACGGAAGTCATTTAGGGAAATCACTGCTCGAGTGTGTTTTTCCAGTCCATTTAAAAACTTCTGAATTTGTTTTGTGTTATTTTGACGAGGAAATCACCTGCAGAGCACAAACACACTCGTGCGCACATTAGAGCGAGCATACTTCATATCTCACTCGGGAACTGTATTAATATTCTGTTTATTTTTACATACGTTTCATCAGATTGAGGCTGAGACTCTCTTAATGGAGTTTGAACCTTAAAAAATGTGTGTGTGTGTGTATGTGTGTGTGTGTATATATATATATATACTGTATATATATATGGGGTCACACATGTAAATATAGTATATATATTTAATATACAAGTTTGTGTACATAAAATCCATAAAACATCAACACAATACTGACAAATATAGTAGTAAATAACAAAATCACGTATTAAATATGAGCCAGTGTTATTTTAGTAGCCCTGAAATATGATTATAGTTTATGATAATTTTTAAATGATATATTATTTTCTGTTTTAATTTAAATGATAAAGTTTTAGTAATTTTGTTGTGTGTATATATTATAATTTAAAGTTTGTATTATTTATAAATAGCCTATATATATATATATCTATTATATTTATATATAAAATATATAAATATAATAGATAGTCAGATAGTCAGCTTTATGTCTCATTTTTGTTTTCATCATGTCTCAAGTTAAAGGTTTGTTTAATAAAATTACTATATAGACTATTTAAAAACACTATTTAAAAATACTAAAAATGACAAACTATATATATATTTTATATATATATAATAAAATATATAAAAATTCTAAGTGTATATATATATATATATATATATATATGAGTGTGTGTGTTTTAAAAACTATATACATATACTATATGAAAAATATAGCATGTATTATAGCAAAAGTATTTTCTTTTAAGTAATGAAATGATTTATGCGTTTAAGTTTTATTTTTAATTTTTAGTTTATTTATTGAAAGTTATTTTAGTATTTCAGATTAAACTGAACATAAATGAGAAATGTTTGGGATAGCTGACTAGCTCAAAACAAAATAAGTATATATATATATATGATTATGATTTTTTGTAATGGTTTTAGTTTTAGTAAACTATAATAACCCTCTGAGCATTATAAAGTTCATTCAGTGTTGGTTCTTCACATGTCTGTATTCACACTAAACACGCTGGAGATCAAAGGGACACATGTCACTAGACCACGCCCCCTTTGACCAGCCCTGTCTGCTGATTGGTTGAGAGGGCTGCAATAAAAAAACAAACCAAATAATGAGCCCACGAGGGGCAGAGACACTTGCCGTGATCTGAGCGCAGGAGGAGGACAGACTGTTCGCTTCAGGATGAAAGGATCCAGCGAGTTTTTATGAACCTTCTGTGGATTTACAGAAGCATGGAGATGATCAGAGTTCTGCTGGTTCTGCTGGTTCTGGGGTCGGCTGAGGGCAGGAGGGTTCAGGGTCAGCGGACTCAGACGCCCGAGAGCTTTCCTCTGGACTTCACAGCTGTGGAGGGAAACATGGAGAGCTTCATGACTCAGGTGAAGAACTTGGCTCAATCCCTGTATCCCTGCTCGACTCAGAAACTGGACCAGGAGATGAAGCTTCAGTTCCTGAGGAACTCTTCGGTCACCTGTAATGATGGGTCACCTGCTGGGTCAGTGACGCTTTCAGTATGTTTCTGCTTCTGTGTGGTGTAGTGGTCAAACATCTGCTGAATGGAAGGCTGTAGCTTCAAAGCTCTCAAGGGTTGATTATCCATCACTGGGAAAATCATCAGCAATGCAAGTCACAAAATATATATATATATACGTTCTGCAAACGTTCCCATTAAGTTATGAAAAACGTTAAATAGGAATGCCTTCTAAATGTTCAAAATATCACGTTTTTAATAACTTATTTTTTTAGTTATACAAACATCAACGGAACATTCCGTTTTAGAATTTTGCGAACATTACATGAACGTTACTTCAGAATGTTCTCTCAACGTTCAAAACATCAAGTTTTTAAAAGTGTTTTTTCTTGGTTATGTGAAAGTTGAGGGAACATTCAACTTTAGCATTTTACAAACATTACGGAAACATTACTTTTGAATGTTCAAAAAAATAACATATTAACCAAAAAATGTACAGATTATTAATATTTTCAGAACTATTCTTTTAATGTTACTGGAGGAATATTTGTTGGTAACTTTGAGAGAAGGACGTTAAGGACGTTCTGAGAATGTGAGAACACTGTTAGGAACATATTTAAATAAAAATTCAGCTCTAACTATCTATAAATATATCAATGTTTTTTGAACGCTCAGAAACAAGTAGCATCATTTTATTATTTAACGTTAGACGAATGTTCAACTAAAATGTTCCATGAATGATGTATAAATGCTTTTGTTAACATTATTAAAGAGCAGATAACTTTGAACCAACGTTACATTTACATTTATTCATTTAGCTGACGCTTCTATCCAAAGCGACTTACAATTGCTATATATGTCAGAGGTCGCACGCCTCTGGAGCAACTAGGGGTTAAGTGTCTTGCTCAGGGACACATTGGTGTCTCACAGTGGATTCGAACCCGGGTCTCTCACACCAAAGGCATGTGTCTTATCCACTGCGCCACCACCACGTTCTATTAATGTTACTTGAAGAACGTTTGTTCAAAACTTTGAAAGAACCTTGCCAGAACGTTCATAAACATATCTATCTATCCATCCATCCATCCATCCATCCATCCATCTATCTATCTATCTATCTATGTAGGCTACTCTGGTAATACCACGGTAAAGGTCTTTGATGTGTTTTTGCAGGGTTATATTGTGTATGGTATCCTTATTTTATTCCATCACAGTTCAAGTCTCTTATTTCGTTGGGAGCTCTCTTGTAATTATAGCACGAATCAGATAATTAAGAGAAGCGCGCAGCTCTGACAGACACAGAGGATCAGAGGCATTCCCAGACAGCAGCAGAGATGATCGGAATGATCCGGGAGAATCGCTGCGGTTCGGTTTGTCTCGGCATCTTCTGGGACACTTATGCATTTCAGTGAAAGTACGCAAATTACTGCTTTTATCTTCCCGCACGCGCGCCGCCAGGGTTGCCAGATCCCAGAGAAATTCCAGCCCAAACTTTACTCAAAACCCGCCCGAAAAGAATGAACTAGCCCAATTTTTCCCCCAACTAGCCGCTTTATTCCATAAATGCACTTTAAAATAAAAATTTTAGTTTTAGCGATATGTAGTAGTGCATTTTTAATTATTGAATTTGTATTTTATTTTTATTTTATATATTTTTTTATTTAAATTTTCAGTAGACTTTTCACGATAACATTTTTAAATTAGGGCTAGGCGATATGGCCAGAAATATTAAGACAATATCTTTTTTCCATATCATACTATATCAATATGAGGAGTGACATCATGCGCACATGGTTCGTTCGGTAACTTTAAGAATCTTTAAAACTTATAAAGCCGATCCAAAAACACATAAGCATTTTTTCCCCCCAATTAAAATGAAATAAGTTTATTTTAAAAAAATCTGTAATGCTATAATCTGTGACATCATATACCCTATATATAGGCCTATATATATATATATATATACAGATACAAAAAATGGTGAAGCAGGTTTGAAAGCTCCAGTTTAAACACATCAAAGGGATTCCAGCAAACTACACTGATCTTTATATATATATAGCCAAGTCTGACACACACACACACACGCGCACACACACACACACAAATCACTTTTAGAATCGGTTCTTTTTTCATAATTCAGTTGATCTTGTTTCATGTTTTTTTACTTTGACTTTATTTATTTGTATAGTTGATGCATTGTTTATTATAACAGGCTAATTTGCATATCTGGTCCCTATAGATAGGCTCTTGAGTGTAAACCTGTGTTCAACATTGATAATAATCAGAAATGTTTGTTGAGCAGTAAATCAGTATATTAGAATGATTTCTGAAGATCATGTGACACTGAAGACTGGAGTAATGATGCTGAAAATACAGCTGCAGATCACAGAAATACATTACAGTTTAACACATATTCACATAGAAAACAGCTATTTTAAAATATAATATTTCACAATTTTTATTGTATTTTTGATCAAATAAATGCAGCCTTGGTGAGCAGAGAAGTCTTAAAGTCTTGATTATTCAAAACGAATATATGCATTAATGCATTTATCAAAAGTTGTTATCCAGAGCAACTTGTATTGCATTCAAGGTACCCATTCTATCAAGTGCTTTCCCTGGGAATCGAACCCATGACTTTGGTGTTGCGAACGCCGTGATCTACTCTTGTACAGGAATGCATCAGAAATCAAAATAATAAACATAAAATGAATCATATTTATGTGTTTTCTGGTTTAGCTACTACATAAAGGAGTCGCGAGGCAGTCGGCGATGGCTGATGTTCCTGGAGGGTGAGTGAATCAGTCAATCGTGTGTGTGTGTGTGTGTGTGTGTGTGATCTGACGGTGTGTGTTTGTGTTGTTCAGGGGGCTGGTACTGCTTCAGTAAACACACCTGCGACAGCAGATACGAGACCATGAGGCGACTCATGAGCTCCAGCAAATGGCCTCCCGCCAGGACAGGTCAGTCATGACCTCTGACCTTTCAACTTGACCTCTGACTAGTTTTTATTTCATGAGCACATGAACTTCATTTCCAGAGAGTCACTCATGTCATAGCATCCCTATTAAATTCTACACCCTTGATTCTTGTAAAATCAAGCGGCTACTGAATTGTCTCTAGCAATAATTTTGATCAAATAGTTAAATATATGTGTATGTAGCCACTGTTGTAATTTCAGCCGCATCTGAAATAGGTCACACCACTGATATAACATGAGAAGTTCCAGAAATACACTGGAAAACATCTAATACATGTGTGTAATAAGAACATATAAGAACGGAAGTGATTGAAACATGAGCAGAGTTCAGCTGAATGATGAAGATTATCTTTAACTTTGTTCATCTGCTCTATTTGTATTGACTATCCCTCTATATAGACTAATACAATCACATACAACAATCATTTCTCAAATATTTATTACAATATACACTAATAAACTGAACATTGACTTAAATGCTTTGAGAGACTGGATGCTTTCAGCTGATTTCTATTGAACTGCAGCTCAAACTATTTCAAATATAGTGGATTAAGCTACAAACTCATCATAAACACAATGTGTCCATCTAACATGTATTTTGAGGTTTCCTCAACTCAATATGTTCATAGATTTGTGTTGGATGTTATGAATGGAAATATGGAGATTTTATGTGGAAACATCACACTTTTTTCGCTTATTTCAGTTAATGAGCCAGTAATAGTTCTGACAGTGTCGTGTAAACATGACTGAAGACGAGAAAACAGGAGAAACAGATGAACCGATTCAATTGAGTGAGTCATTTACGCGGGAACCGATTCGATTGATTCGAACTCGTGACTTCGATCATTCAGTTCAAGCGATTCACTACAAAAACCAGATCAAAAGAGACATTCATTTTCCAATTTCCACATTTGTAATGATTTTAAAAAGCACGTTTAGTGATGGAGAAACAGAGCTTTTATAAACTCAGAATCAGTTAAACCATTGAGCCGCAAAATGATTCACTGTTTCGAAGCGCTCCAATCGGATCACAAATCATTTGATTCAGATCGGAACTTCGAGTGTGTATCTCGAACATTTTTTTTTCTGATTTCTTTTTTTAATTAAACAGTACAAAACTTCAAACCATTAAGGCAATACAATTATAAAAAAAATAAAAAAAAGCAAGAAAGAAAAAAAAAATACACAAATACAAATCCCTTAAGAAAATAACCATGATTTTATTATAGTAAAAATGTAGTAACCATGTTTTTTACTATGCGTTTTTACTACAAATGCTATATAAATAATGGTTAAACTATGGTTAGTGTGGTCAAAGTATGGTCAATTTGTGGTTAGTTATCATGGTTTAGTAACAACCATCTGTTGTTTGATATCTTCATATTTCAGGAGAGAACTAGTTATCAAAGTAAGACATGGCTTGTTATGATTTTCAAGGGTGTAGAATTTAGTAGAGATGCTGTGACATGATCCTATCAATATCAGCCACTACTGAATTATCTCTAGCAATACTCTTGATCAAACAATTAAATGTCTGTTGTCTGCTGTTATGTCCACCAATGCCGAGATCAAACCTACACCCTTGAGAAAAATGTAATTTAACATAAAAAAAAAACAGAAACAAAAAAAAAAAAAAACAGAAAAATTAAAAAATAAAAACTGAATGG
Source organism: Barbus barbus (assembly GCF_936440315.1). Lineage (NCBI taxonomy): Eukaryota > Metazoa > Chordata > Actinopteri > Cypriniformes > Cyprinidae > Barbus > Barbus barbus. The sequence continues at coordinate 996,972 of NC_136763.1, forward strand.
GGGGGGGGGGGGGGGGGGGGGGGGCATACAACAGAAATCCCAAAAAAAAATCTAACAGAAAAAAATGGAATTCAGAAAGCAAAAATAAAAAAAATAATTTGGGAAAAAAATTAATAAATCAGAAATCCAGAAAAATTTAATAAAATGGAGAAAAATGAAGGCCCTAAAAATTTCATTTTTGTTAAACATTTAATAAATTGTTATTACATTAACTAAGTTACATGATTTTAGTTTATTAGACATGCTTTTGAAAAAAAAAAGGATTGGGTAAAAATGAAAAGTTCATAAGTATGTCCTATGACAAGAAAGCACTAAGCACCACACACGAAGCAACTAAGCAACACTTACAACATAGCAACACCCTAGCAACGCTCAGAGCATCCTAACAACAGGGAGGCGTGTCCAAAAACACTGTATTCTGAGAGTCAGACCCTCTAAAGCTGAAATCCATGTGTTTCAGGAACAGGGATCCTGTCGTCTCAGCCCGAGGAGAATCCACACTGGTGGAACGCAAACATAGTGTATGATTATGACTTCTATACACAGATAATAATATTTCATATCCCATAACCCTCACAGAAAATTACCTGCATCTTTACATTTCTATACTGTTTACTGTTTTTATAATGCAGATCATTCAGATTTAGCTACAAAGAGAATATATTATTTCAGTCTTTCTATTTCAGCATTTCACAGTGAATTCAGTTTTATTTGCTGTTTCTCTGTCATGAATAATGAATCTGTGTGTGCAGGTTTGTGCCGTACTGCTCCAGTGATGTTTGGAGCGGCTCCACAGTGAAGACAGACCAGAGTAAAACACACAGACACACAGACACATACAGACACAGACACACAGACACACACACACACACACACACACACACACACACACAGACACACATACAGATACAGACACAGACACAGACACATACAGACACACAGACACATACAGACACAGACACACACACACACACACACACACAGACACACACAGACACACAGACACACACACAGACACAGACACAGACACATACAGACACACAGACACAGACACATACAGACACACAGACACACATACAGACACAGACACACAGACACAGACACATACAGACACAGACACACAGACACAGACACAGACACAGACACAGACACATACAGACACACATACAGACACAGACACACAGACACATACAGACACACAGACACACATACAGACACAGACACACATACAGACACAGACACACAGACACAGACACATACAGACACACAGACACACATACAGACACAGACACACAGACACACAGACACACACACAGACACATACAGACACATACAGACACAGACACACACACACACACACACACACACAGACACACACAGACACACAGACACACACACAGACACAGACACAGACACAGACACAGACACAGACACATACAGACACACAGACACAGACACATACAGACACACAGACACACATACAGACACAGACACACAGACACAGACACATACAGACACAGACACAGACACAGACACAGACACAGACACATACAGACACACAGACACATACAGACACACAGACACAGACACATACAGACACACAGACACAGACACATACAGACACAGACACAGACACAGACACATACAGACACACATACAGACACAGACACACAGACACATACAGACACACAGACACACATACAGACACAGACACACACACACAGACACACATACAGACACAGACACACAGACACAGACACATACAGACACACAGACACACATACAGACACAGACACACAGACACACAGACACACACACAGACACATACAGACACACAGACACAGACACACACACACACACACAGACACATACAGACACACAGACACACATACAGACACAGACACACAGACACAGACACACAGACACACACACACACACACACACACACACACACACACACGCACGCACAGACGCGCACACACACACACACACACGTCTTTCCATCATTCACATTCATCTCTCTGTGTGTGTGTGTGTGTGTGTGTCTGTGTTCAGGTGATTATGCGTTCATGGGTTCTCAGATCATTCAGGAGGTTGTTAAGGAGCTGGTGACTAAAGGTCTGGACGGTGCTAAAGTGCTGCTGCTGGCCGGGAGCAGGTGACCAATCACTGACAGATCCCCAAATACAAATCCTGCTCATTTTCCACAATCCTCCTCATGCTTTGTTTATAATGAGGAGGATGTTTTAAGCTATGAAACTTGCAGGATGTTTTAATGGTACAAAGACCTCTTACATGCCAAAAGATCAAGGCAAATTTGATTTCTCAAGTCATGTGTATGCCCCTTTAAGACAGATCTAATGTGAGCTGTGAGGCTGTTAATCAATGCTTTATGCTCACAGTGAGCAAATCATGCCAAACAAGCTCTGCCCACTCCATCATATTTTAGTATTATATACTACTAGAATATTTACTAAACTTTTAATAAGCTTTTATTTTTATATTTTCAGTTTTCACTTACATTTTTAAAATTAGTCTTTTATTTAAAATACCTATTTAGCTTTATTTTTATTTCAGTTTCAGTTATTTTAGCACTTCAACTTCAAGTTATATTATATTTAAACTTATTTATTAGTTAAATACTTATCATTTTTATTCAAATTCATTTGTTTTTTCTAAGCTTAGGTCGTTCATCAAATGTTTAACATTTTATTACGGCTTTATTAACGAGATTACTTTTACAACTTCAATATAGTCCCAAATATAATTAAATATTTGTATATACAATGGAATAAATTTAAAATGTTATGTCTACATTTCTATGTATCTTAGATGAGTTTGTTTCTTCATCAGGTTTGTATAAATGTGTCTCTGCATCAGTGTGTCAGCAATGGATGCTCTGCAGTGAATGGGTGCCGTCAGAATGAGAGTCCAAACAGCTGATAAAAACATCACAATAATCCACACCACTCCAGTCCATCAGTTAACATCTGGAGAAGACTAAAGATCAAACACATCCAGCATTAAGACGCTTTAAATACATTGAGTCCATAATCCATAATAACTCTTGTCTCTCGCATCAAAATCCAGCCACATATTTGTTTAGAGCTGTTTTGTCTTGTAAACGCTGCTTGATGCAGATTTCTCTCCTGATTCACACCAGAACACTTTCACTGGAGGAAGAGTTATTATGGATTATGGACTTGTATTTGAGTTAATAACGTATTAATGCTGGATCTGTTTCAGCTTTTGTCTTCTCCAGATGTTAACTGATGGACTGGAGTGGTGTGGATTATTGTGGTGTTTTTATCAGCTGTTTGGACTCTCATTCTGACGGCACCCATTCACTGCAGAGCATCCATTGATGAGACACTGATGCAGAGACACATTTCTCCACATTTCTCTCTGTCTTCAGCGCCGGCGGTACCGGAGTGCTGCTGAATGTGGACCGTGTGTCGGAGCTGCTGGAGGATCTGGGTCTGGGTTCGGTTCAGGTTCGGGGTTTGGTGGACTCGGGCTGGTTTCTGGATCATAAACAGTACCTCTGCACCGACTGCATCGACACGATCAGCTGCGCTCCGACCGAGGCCATCAAGAGAGGAGTGCGGTGAGACACACACACATTCTTCACACATGTGTTAATGCTCTTATACTGTATGTGGGACCGTGTTTTGTGTTCAGGTATTGGAACAGCGTGGTTCCGGAGCGCTGCAGTCACGTGTATAACGGGGAGGACTGGAACTGCTTCTTTGGTTATAAGGTTCAGCCCACACTGAAGAGTAGGTGGCTCCACAGCGCCCTCTAGTGTCTGAATCACCCACACACCACTCACTGATCTCTGAACTATTACTGTAAGCAGTGTTGGGGAAACTTACTTTTAAATGTAATGCGTTACAATATTGCGTTACTCCCTAAAAAAGTAACTAATTACGCTACTTAGTTACTTTTTATGGAAAGTAATGCGTTACATTACTTTTGAGTTACTTTTTAAATCTGGGCAGGGCTTGCTTGTTTGTTTTTAATATAAAAAGTTATATTTTTTGCCAAATGTAAAAGCCCTTTCACACCAAAAGCCTCAGGCTGTACAGTAGAACGCAGAATAAGTTCAACACTCTTCAGCAATAATAATAAAAAAAGAACAAATGTTAGTTTATCTTGGATAATCTTTGCTTATTGTTATGGTTGAATTGGATCATCGAAGGTCAGCAGCAAAGACACTGGTTAACAAAATGAGATTATATACATAAAGGATATTTGTATTATTGCATTATTTGTAATTATTGCATTTTATTACATATTCTTTTTGAGTTGCATTTCACTGTTTTATAAATGTTTTAGATTTTACTTTTTTGAAAAAATAACTCAGATATTTTCTTGTAAATTAAAAAGTAATGCGTTACTTTACTAGTTACTTGAAAAAAGTAATCTGATTACATAACTTGTTACTTGTAATGAGTTATCCCCAACAAATCATTGTACAGTAGTTAGTTACTTTAGTATTATTGATACTATACTATTATAGATTTTGAATTACATTGTATTTTTATACTTATCTTTTTATTTTAATTTCAGTTATTTTGTTGTGTTTTTTGTCATTTTATTTTAATATGTCTATATAGTTTTAGTGCGTCCAGTTAAACTATAGAAAACCGAGAAATGATGCTTTAGTCTTATATTTTATTTCAGCTTTATTTCAGTTAGGGTCATTATAGTCAAATGTACTAAAAAACATTTTTGTTATTTAAAATATAATAAACATTAACTGAAATAAGTTTAAGGATTTTTCTTTTTTTTCAGATAAGGTTTATTTAATTTCAAGTAATAAACAAATAGTTTTTATATGGTTTTAGTTAACTATAATATACCTGAATAAAATAAATGTTAGAGATGTTAGATGAAAAACTTTTTAGAAAACTTTTTAATTTGAGAACATCAAAACATTGCCTTGGCAGCTAACTGAAATAAATAAGCATTAAAATGACAAAAAGTAAAGTAAAAAAGTAAAAAAATGAGCATCTCTCTCTGTGTCTGTCCCTCGCCCGCTCTCTCTCTCTCTCTCTCTCACTCTCTTTCTCTGTGTCTCTCGCCCACTCACTCTGTCTGTGTCCCTCACCCGCTCTCTCTCTCTCTCTCTGTCTCTCGCCCACTCATTCTGTCTGTGTCCCTCACCCGCTCTCTCTCTCTCTGTCTCTCGCCCACTCACTCTGTCTGTGTCCCTCACCCGCTCTCTCTCTCTCTCTCTCTGTCTCTGTGTCTCTCGCCCACTCACTCTGTGTCCCTCAACCGCTCTCTCTCTCTCTGTGTCTCTCGCCCACTCACTCTGTCTGTGTCCCTCACCCGCTCTCTCTCTCTCTCTCTGTCTCTGTGTCTCTCGCCCACTCATTCTGTCTGTGTCCCTCACCCGCTCTCTCTCTCTCTCTCTGTCTCTCGCCCACTCACTCTGTCTGTGTCCCTCACCCGCTCTCTCTCTCTCTGTGTCTCTCGCCCACTCACTCTGTCTGTGTCCCTCACCCGCTCTCTCTCTCTCTCTCTGTGTCTCTCGCCCACTCACTCTGTCTGTGTCCCTCACCCGCTCTCTCTCTCTCTCTCACTCCCTTTCTCTGTGTCTCTCGCCCGCTCTCTCTCTCTCTCTCTCTCTCTCTGTGTCTCTCGCCCACTCACTCTGTCTGTGTCCCTCACCCGCTCTCTCTCTCTCTGTGTCTCTCGCCCACTCACTCTGTCTGTGTCCCTCACCCGCTCTCTCTCTCTCTGTGTCTCTCGCCCACTCACTCTGTCTGTGTCCCTCACCCGCTCTCTCTCTCTCTCTCTGTGTCTCTCGCCCACTCACTCTGTCTGTGTCCCTCACCCGCTCTCTCTCTCTCTCTCTCACTCCCTTTCTCTGTGTCTCTCGCCCGCTCTCTCTCTCTCTCTCTCTCTCTCTCTCTGTGTCTCTCGCCCACTCACTCTGTCTGTGTCCCTCACCCGCTCTCTCTCTCTCTCTCACTCCCTTTCTCTGTGTCTCTCGCCCGCTCTCTCTCTCTCTCTCTCTCTCTCTCTCTGTGTCTCTCGCCCACTCACTCTGTCTGTGTCCCTCACCCGCTCTCTCTCTCTCTCTCACTCCCTTTCTCTGTGTCTCTCGCCCGCTCTCTCTCTCTCTCTCTCTCTCTCTCTCTCAGGGCCAGTGTTTGTGGTTCAGTGGTTGTTCGATGAGGCTCAGCTGACGGTTGATAACGTCCATCTGACGGGTCAGCCGGTGCAGGAGGGTCAGTGGAGATACATCCAGAACCTGGGCAGTGAACTCAGAAACACCTTCAAAAACGTCCCGTAAGCCTTTCAGCTGCACGAGCTCCTGAACTCCTGTCAGATCTGTGACTTTACCCTAACATCACAGATCTGATAACGTCTGTGAATACTGTCAAACTCATCTCTGATCGGCCCTTGATCCTTCTGATTCACACCAAATGTAAAAGACAAAAACTAATTATTTATTTCGGGAGGTCAGTGTGCCTAATTATCATGCAAATAATAATAATAATAATGGAATGGTCCTAAAATTAAGCTTCGTTTTTATGCAAATATATATATATATATATATATATATATATATATATATATATATAGTTTTTTTTTCAAATGTTTTACAATTTTTGGAAATTATATTTTTCATATTTTATTATTTATAAAACAATATTTATTTCTGCAAATAAAAATGATCTCGAGCTGACACCTTGATTGTTTAGATTGACACCAAATTAAAATAATAATAATAAAAATGCAATAGTCCTAAAAATAGGCTTCATTTTTTAAGCAAAATATTACTTAATACTTTTTTTTTTTTTTTTTACAAATTACATATGTTTTTAAATCATATATATTTTATACTTTATTTTTTCATTATTTTATTATTTATAAAATAATATTTTTCTCTGCAAATCCAAACTGATTTACAATCAAACTGATCTCTGATTGGCCCAAATGTTATAAAACCCCCAAACAATAAAGAAATGTTTCTTTTGAGAGGTCAATGTGCCTAATTATCATGCAAATATTATCACAACAATAATAATTATTTTATTGTTGTAATAATATTTACATGACATACTTAATGTTTTTTTTTAAATACATAATTATTTAAAAATTCAACTTGAAAACTGATCTCTGATTGGCTCTTGTTTTGATTGACAGGGCCATGTTCGCTCCGGCCTGTTTGTCTCATGAGATCATCACAAGAAGGTGAGTATGCAGTGAGTGTGTGTTCACTTGTTCTTTATCTCAGTAGGTATGCTTAAAATGCAGAAAATAATCATTTATTTCAGTTATGCATTATCATAATGAACAATTTTTGTAATGTTCACCATATCTTAAAGGGGTCATCGGATGCAAAATTCACTTTCACATGTTTTTTTTTTTTTTTAAGATTTATTTATGGGCTTTTTATGCCTTTAATTGGACAGGACAATGTAGAGTAGACAGGAAAGCTTTGGGTGAAGAGAGAGGGGAGCACGAGTCAGGATTTGATCTCGGGCCGCAGCGAGCGCAGTTGTGCTGTATGTCTGCGCACTAACCACAAGGCTATTGGCGCCGACTTTCACATGTTGTTTGAACATAAATGTGTGTGTGTACACAACCACCCTATAAGGATCAAAATCCACCCAGTGTTTTTTTTTTTTAATCTACAGAAATCATATAACCCCTTTCTCAAATCAAGCCGTTCTCATCGTCGTCATTTACTCCTGATATCTGAGCCGCTGAAGTGGATTATGTTTGTTTTTGAAGGGAATGCTCCTCCCGATCTGCCTAAACGAGTCTATGTTCGCGCGAATCATTCGTGATCCAGCTTCACCAACAGAAGAAGTGAGGATAAGGTTCTTTTATGAATCTTTGCAAATCGCCTTTCCTAATAACGTGCTAGTTAGCAAGTTCTGCGGCTAAAGTTAAGAGTCTCATGAGAACTGCTGGTCACCCCACTGAAGAGAGGGGAGGGGTCAGCAGAGCTCATTAGCATTTAAAAAGACATGCACCGAAACGGATCGCTGTGAACAGAGCTGTTTTTGACAGGGTAAAAAGGGAGTTGTTTTACGCTACCATTGAGAAGTTTTAACCAAAGTATGTTATAGACTTTTCATTAAGACCCTAAAGAATCATATCAACTTGTGGAAAATGGGCATCTGATGACCCCTTTAAAAATCAGTGTACAGTACATACATTATCCATGATGCAACTCTTCAGTTACTGTATTCTGTATGCAGTAAGTCGGTCTTTTTCCTCCAGTTATTGGATGGACATCCATGTCAAAGGTACCTCACTTCCTCGAGCGCTGCAGTGCTGGGACCGCAGCCTCCGTCACCACGGCAACAGCAGCAGCGCTCAGGCTCCGCCCCGGGGCTGCCCTCTTCACCTGATTGACAGCTGCCCGTGGCCCCAGTGCAACCCCACCTGCCCCACCATCAGAGAGCAGCTGACGGGGCAGGAGATGAGCGTCATCCAGTTCCTCACGCACCTGGGCTTCGACGTGCAGCGTGTGGCACAGCAGCAGGGCATGGAGCCCCACAAACTACTGGGCATGCTCAGTAACGGCACCTGACGCACGCCTGGGTATTCATCAGACTGCGTTCGCTCTGGCTCCGTCTCAAATGGAGCAGCCGATGTGGATCGAATGACTGATGATCAGTGAGGATAGGGCAGCCATTTCTATAGCACCAAAAATGAGGATTCAGTGAAGCTAAAAATAATCCCAAATCTATAATTACACAACGTTTCCATTGAGGGACAATATTACTTTTGTAAAGGCAAGGGTTATAACCTTTTTATAAAATTAGGCATTTAGTAGATGTTTTATTCTTAGTTATTTTAGGATATGGCAGAAATAGTAAGAGTTGTATGGTAGTAGTACCTGGTTCCGAAAACAGCAACTTGAGTCATTGACTCAACAGTTTTGTTAGAAAACACTGATTTGTTTGGGAATGGAATGTCTTTATGAATGAGTCATTGAATTATTGACTCAACAGAGTTGTTTAAAATGGTTGATTCATTCAGGTACAAAGCAAGTGACAGTCTTTATGAACGAGTCATTGAATCAACCCCACTGTGTTGAACAGATGCACTGATTATGCTGCAATTCTGAACTAGTTTTGTTGGTGGAATAGAGCAACTATATTGTGTGTAAAATGTATGTCTCTTAATATTAATTTATACAGCACATTTTTAAAAATTAATTATATATATCATTGTATACCAATGGACATGCTTTTACAAACTGGACTGTCTGACTTTAAACACAACATATAGCCACCCTGATGAGCTAAGGTCACCATTTGGGACAGAGCCCGTGTGTGAACACACAGCTATCATATTCTCCAGAATCAGGTTAACAGTGGCGTCCTCTACTGGACACTCGATGGACTGCAGCAACAACAGACACTTGTCTTTCTCTGCGGATGAAGGACGAGTCAAACTCTCTGATGCTTTTCACTTCAGCCCATAATAATGAAGCACTTTCACAACAACCTCACAAACAAATACTGGAAATATTTGGAAATCTGGATACCAAACTCAACAGAGTATTCATCAGAGACACACAAACACCTCATACACACGGACATGTTTATATGAACATCTGAACACATCTCTCCACTAAGCTGACTGGATAAATTATCTGGTGAAGACAAACGGCTGCTCGGATCACAGAATCTCACCAAACCCTCCAAGAACGTGCGTGTATGTATGTATGTGTGTGTGTGTGTGTATATATATACACACACACACACACACACACACACACACACATATACACATATGAAAATATAAAATAAATATAAAAAAAAAAAAAAAAAAAGGTTAATAAAAACAATACTTTGAAAATTTTAAAAATATATTTTTGAATAAAAAATATTAAACATTTAATATATAAAAAAAAAATATATATATTAAACAATGTTCTTGACCGGTTTCTTGACATTCACCTTTAGCCTTTCTATTGTGATTTGTAGAATATATTCAAACAAAGTTAAGCTACATTATGTTATTTATTTTATGTAAATCATATTTAAGAGTGTTTCTGAAAGAAGTGATTTTGTGTAAAGTGTACATACCTTTTGAACATCGCCATTTCATTTGCATGCCTACATAAAAAATATTATGGCCCAAATTCTTTTTGTTTTAATATATATATATATATATATATATATATATATATATATATATATATATATATATATATATATATATATATATATATATACACATACATATATGTGTGTGTGTGTGTGTGTGTGTGTGTGTGTGCATGCAAAATACAAAGGTAAAATTTAATAATAATAAAAAAATCATATTTATTTAAAACTGTTTTTGTGAAAATATCACAATACATTAAATAGAGGGTCCAGTTTCTGAGGGATGAGGAACAGTATGAACTATTTCACAGTAAAATTAAAAGTGTCTCAATATCAGAGACGGCATGAAAACACCATCACCAGTATAAAAGGTAATATTTCCACAGATTTAACCAGAATCCAACTAACCGAAGCTAGCAGTGCGAGTGTTTATTGACTCCGGTCTTCCTGTGAAGAGTGTCATTCTGGGTTCTAGAGACATCTCGGGTGGTTTCTGCGAGAGATCCACATTCATCAGAGTTTCTGTTCAGCTCGTTTCTATGGCTCCATCAGTTCAAGAAGAGTGTCATGTACAACTGGAATCCTGAAACCAGACGCAAATCACATGATCTAAATCACTCGACAAACAGAATGAGTGGAAAAATGAAATAAAAAGGAATCACAAATCACAGCATCACGTCTGATCAGGTTTTTATACCCACTTGTTGCGTTTCTATTGGTGCCCCAGAGAAGTGTTATTTTATAGTTTTATTTATATACTAGTACAGTTTTTAATATTTTAAGTTTTAATTTTTTATTATGTTTTCATTATGTTTTAAGGGTTATTTTAACTTTAATTTTAAATTCAGTTTAAGTTTTTATTTATATCTGGTTAGTAATTTTAGTGCTTTAAATCAACTTATTTTAGTTAGTTGCTTTTTTTTTTGTTTTTCATCTAATATTTTATTTTATTTCACCTTTATTTCTATTTAAAAATTCAAAAATACAAAATAGAGAGGGATTTAATATTTATTATATTATTAAATTAAAGTAAATTTATTTATTTTAGTTATTTATTTATATAAATATATACACACTGAACAAAATTATAAACGCAACACTATTGTTTTTGCCCCCATCTTTCATGAGCTGAACTCAAAGATCTAAGACTTTTTCTATTTACACAAAAGGCCTATTTCTCTCAAATATTGTTCACAAATCTGTCTAAATCTGTGTTAGTGAGCACTTCTCCTTTGCCGAGATAATCCATCCACCTCACAGGTGTGGCATATCAAGATGCTGATTAGACAGCATGATTATTGCACAGGTGTGCTTTAGGCTGGCCACAATAAAAGGCCACTCTAAAATGTGCAGTTTTACTGTAGTGAAGTTTAGTGAAGTGACATTCAGCCAAGTATGGTGACCCATACTCTGAATTCGTGCTCTGCATTTAACCCATCCAACACACACAGCAGTGAACACACACACAGCAGTGAACACACACACACACACACACACAGCAGTGAACACACACCCGGAGCAGTGGGCAGCATTTATGCTGCAGCGCCCGGGGAGCAGTTGGGGGTTCGGTGTCTTGCTCAAGGGCACCTCAGTCGTGGTATTGAGGGTGGAGAGAGCGCTGGACATTCACTCCCCCCACCTACAATCCCTGCCGGCCCGAGACTCGAACCCGCAACCTTTGGATCACGAGTCCAACTCTCTAACCATTAGGCCACGACTTCCCCTTGGGGGTATTTACTGTATATAGTCTGGTGTGACCACCTCACGCAGTGCAACACATCTCCTTCTCATAGAGTTGATCAGGTTGTTGATTGTGGAATGTTGGTCCAATCCTCTTCAATGGCTGTGTGAAGTTGCTGGATATTGGCAGGAGCTGGAACACGCTGTCGTATACGCCGATCCAGAGCATCCCAAACATGCTCAATGGGTGACGTCCGGGGAGTATGCTGGCCATGCAAGAACTGGATGTTTTCAGCTTCCAGGAATTGTGTACAGATCCTTGCAACATGGGGCCGTGCATTATCATGCTGCAACATGAGGTGATGGTCGTGGATGAATGGCACAACAATGGGCCTCAGGATCTCGTCACACGATATCTCTGGTATCAATAAAATGCACCTGTGTCCGTTGTCCATAACATACGCCTGCCCATACCATAACCCCACCGCCACCATGGGCCACTTGATCCACAACGTTGACATCATCAAACCGCTCACCCACACGACGCCATACACGCTGTCTGCCATCTGCTCTGTACAGTAAAAACCGGGATTCATCCGTGAAGAGAACACCTCTCCAAAGCGCCAGACGCCATCGAATGTGAGCATTTGCCCACTCAAGTCGGTTACGAGTTACGATGACAAACTGCAGTCAGGTCGAGACCCTGAATTCTCTGAAACGCCTTTGGAGACGGCTTATGGTAGAGAAATGAACATTTAATTCATGGGCAACAGCTCTGGAGGACATTCCTGCAGTCAGAATGCCAATTGCACGCTCCCTCAAAACTTGCGACATCTGTGGCATTGTGCTGTGTGATAAAACTGCACATTTTAGAGTGTCCTTTTATTGTGGCCAGCCTAAGGCACACCTGTGCAATAATCATTCTGTCTAATCAGCATCTTGATATGCCACACCTGTGAGGTGGATGGATTATCTCGTCAAAGGAGAAGTGCTCACTAACACAGATTTAGACAGATTTGTGAACAATATTTGAGAGAAATAGGCCTTTTGTGTAAATAGAAAAAGTCTATATACACACACACACACACACACACACACACACACACATATATATATATATATATACAAAGCAAAATGTATTCAGACACCTTCAACATTTCTCACATTATAACAGGTTATTCACTATAATTTAGAAAATGGTAATAAAATATGAGAAGAGCTCAGAGTTAAACTGTGTCAGAACAGATTGATCTTGATGATGTCAGATAACTTTGATAGAAAGGTATGTAATGAATTGGGTTGAATAGCTGTCAGATGTTAAATTTAAGAACACAATTAGATAAAACCAATTTAGCTCGACCAATCACCAAGCAATGCTTCATTTAGTTCAGTCTGTGGTGGAAAAACATCACATTAGCAATTAAAGAAAAACACTTCAGCAAGACATGCTCAGGTTAAAGTGTCTGAATAATTTTTGGACCTAAATTTTACTGCTAGTCCACTGCATGAAGAATGTTTGGGTATAATATGTCAGTTTACTTTATTTTGCTCTCCTCACTTACAGAAATGAACTCTAGTGTCCTGCACCCACAAGTGAAAAATATCAAAAATAATATATGGTGTCTGAATAATTTCTGGTTTGACTGTGTGTGTGTGTGTGTGTGTGTGTGTGTGTGTGTATGTATATATGTATACACCTGTATACCTGTATATATTTTAGCTTTATTTATAGTCAAAAAATGTTTTACTAGTTTTAGTTAAGAAAAATAACCCGAAAGCAGACACATTTGGCTTTTATGCAGATTCTTCACACAATATTTTGCACTAAATCAAAGATTCATGCACCAGGTGTGTGTGTGTGTACCTAAACTTCACTAAAGTGTACCTCGCTGGCTCCTTTCACACGGCGTGGCGTCCCGCCTCGTTTGCGCTCATGGATGTCCTGCAGTCGTGTGATCAGGAACTTCTTATCCTCGCCCTCCTGAATCAGCAAGAACAGGAAGTGAAGTCATGCTACAGTCACACACACATGATCATACGGTCACATGTTCACATGATTTGCATCTCACATTCTCAATCTGCTCCTGAAGCAGTTCGATGATCTTCCGCTGACCGTCCACCACCTGACTGTGGAAGTAGATCACGATCCTGCAAACACACACAGAAACACCACTGACATCAAACAGAGCAACCAGATCAAACTCAGACTTCTGCATTTTAGATGTGTCTCTTTTATAGTACTGTGATTAAAAGTGATTTGCTAATAGGTTTGAATCTCCAAAAGCACAGAGGGATTTTACAGTAGATAAAAAAAGTAATTAATGACATTTATAAATATATTATGGAATGCTGCCATAAAAAAAAAGTAAAATGAAATGTAAGCATAAAATAAATTAATGAACAAATAAATAAATTTTATATGTAAAATTGAATAAACAAAACAATAAAACAGTGTTTTAACATACTGATGGATTTAACATTAAATAATAAATAAATAAAAGTAAAATTAAAAGTAAAAAGGTTATAAATCAATAACCCCCCCCCCCCCAAATAAAAAACAGTGTCTCAAAGTATGGAGGGATTTAACAGCAAGTAAATAAAAAATGAATATGTATTTATTAATATATTATGGAAATTTGCAATAAAGTAATAAAAGTCAAATGAAACATATGTATAAATGAATGAATGTAAAAATAAATAAATACATTTTCATGTAAACCTGTGTCTCCAAAAGAGTGTAGGAATTAAATATTATAAATAAATAATAAAATAATTAATAATTAAAAATTAAATTAACGTGAAATTTTAAAAACATGGAATGTTATAATAAATAAAAGTAAAATGGAATGCACAAATAAAAACATTTCATTAAATTAAATATGAAAAAACTATTTTATGTAAAAGACAAAATGGAAATACCATGTGATGAAATCAGAATAAATGCATGAATAACTGTAGTCTCAGATGTTAGTAATCTCACCAATTCTCTACAGTTTCAGGAGATCTCAACAATGACTCAGATTATAATAATATCTCTACATTCCCACTGTAGGTCAACTACTGCCTTACTCAGATTTGAGAAGAACCATCTGAGACAAGTGTAATGGAGAAGTTGGTTCTCCAGAGCGAGAGCAGACTCACAGGAAGATGCCGGCGGACAGGAAGAGGAAGAGGGGGTTCTCCACCAGATAAGTGTGAGCTGAGGCCAGCCAGCGCAGATTAGGGTTCACATCTGCCAGGTCATGAACCCAGATCTTCCCCGCATGGAACATAGTCTTCAGGCCCTGGAACGGACCGCAGTGCTTCGACGGCTGCATCCTGACACACACACACACACACGACATTCAGAACAAGAGAGAATTTAATACATCCATTTTTCATGTAAACAGCAACTACAACTATAAAAGTGTCTAAAAGTATGGAGGCATTTAACATTAAACAAGATTATTTCTCCCAAATTATTATATGCTGACATTTTTAAAAACATCATGGAATATTGCAATAAAAGTAAAAGAACAAATGTAAGCATAAGCAAATAAATGCATGCTTACATTTTATTTTACTTTTATTCATAGCAACTTCTATATTTACGATGAAATTGTTAAAAACATCATGAAATGTTGCAATAAAAACATCAAAGATGTGTGCTTGAGAGGAAGTAGCAAATAAATTAATATGACATTTATAAACATTTTATAATGTTGCAATAAATAAATAAAAATAGAAATGTAAGCAAAAATAAATACAGAAAGATTATTTTATTTTTTTATGTAAACAAAATAAAACACTAAAACAGTGTCTCCAAAGAATGAAAGGGTTTAACATTATATTAATGAAATAAATGACATTTTGAAATAAATCATAGAATGTTGCAATGTATTGTTTTTTCATGCAAAACTGGAAAGAAAAACTGCAAGTGTCTCCAAAAGTATGGATTTAACTTTAAATTAATGAATGAATATATGATGAAATTTAAAAAATGTTGATGAAATGTAAGAATGAATGAATGAATTAATCATTGAACGGAGCAGTCACAGATGTGTGTTTGAGATACTCGACACTCACGTCCACATGGTGTAGGTCACACACACAGCGGCCCCAAGGAATGCTGGGAAACACAGCAGTGTGATGAAGATGGTGGTCATCTGAGAGGCGTGCCACGGCTTCCCCGACGCCTGACAGTTCATCTTCAGACTGACCTGCGCCAGACAAAACACAAACACAGCATTTATTCACTGCAACATTCAATAACACATTTAAACTTTCATTATAACGTGTGACCCTGGAGCACAAAAGCAGTCATGAGTAACACAGGTATATTTGTATCAATAGCCAACAATACATTGTATGGATCAAAATTATACATTTCTCTTTTATGACAAAAATCATTAGGATATTAAGATAATGTTCCATGAATATATGTCGTAAATTTCCCACCATAAATATATCAAAACTTCATTTTTGATTAGTAATATGCATTGCTAAGAACTTCATTTGAACAACTTTAAAGGAGATTTTCTCAATATTTAGATTTTTTTGCCCCCTCAGATTCCAGATTTTCAAATAGTTGTATCTCAGACAAATATTGTCCTATCATAACAAACCATACATTAATGGAAACATTATTTATTCAGCTTCCAGATGATGTATACGTCTCAATTTCTAAAAATGTACCCTTATGTTTGGTTTTGTGCTCCAGGGTCACAAACCGCTCCATGCAAAAGAGCGCACACTTGTGAATCAGGCTGTTAAATGCCTAAAGAAATGCATAAATCAAACAAACAAACCTTCTTCGTGTAGAAGAGAAAGAGCAGTTTAATGATCTGAACCGCCGGCAGCAGAGGAGAGAATAAGACACCCAGCCTGCAGATGAAACATCACACATCACTGATGGAGAACAGAGGACACTTCTGAGTGCACTCAATGGGAACCAGCGTTACCAGGCCAGAGTCTGTCCGTAGATGAGCTCCAGAACGTTCCTGGCGATATCAAACACGGGCTTCCTCTTCCTCTTCAGAGCCTTCTGAGAAAACAACCTGAGCGAGAGAAGACTCCGTTAATAAACACTGTGTAATTTAAAAAAGAAAAATTAGAATTATTTTTTTTTTAATAAATTTAAATGTATTTTAATTAAAACTTTAAATTTGAATTTAAAATATTAATATAAAATAAAGGCAGACAAAAAATGTATTATTTCATAAATTATAAAAAACAACAACAAAAAACAAAACGTTTTAATGAATTTCAGCCACTGCCTTCATGACAACTTGATTTTTGGGAAAAGAACAGTAAAGAATCAGAACTTTTAGTTCTCTGAGATATTAAAGATTCCCTTAAATTAGCTAATAGTCTTTCCTGCAATAAAAGTGAAATGAAATGCAAGAATGAATGAATGAATAGATGCTTACATTTCTTTTTAATGTTATTTATTGCAACATTAATATAGAGTACATGAACATTTTTAAAAAACACTGCATTAAAAAAATGAAATCAAAACATTTCAAAACAATGTTGCAATAAATAAAAGTAAAATTTATAAATAACCTCTGAAATTAAGATTTATTTTTTTAAACAGCCCAATAGTCTTTCAAAAACAAGACAATTAAAAAATATATATATAATAAAAAGATTTATTTTTATAAATTAAGTTAAAATTTAAAATATGAATACAATCATTAAAAAAATGAAAACTTAAATAATTATTTTAAAAATATAAGCAAAAACTTAAAAAATGTAAAAAATATACGATGAAATAAAAAAAAAATGTTGATGAAATGTAAGAATGATAACACTTTACAATAAGGTTCATTAGTTAACAACATTACTTAACATGATCTAAGATTAAACAATACTTCTACAGCATTTATTAATCTTAGTTAATGTTAATTTGTGTTTGTTAACATTAGTTAATGCACTGTGAACTAACAATGAACGACTGTATTTTTATTGACAAACAAAGATGAATAAATACTGTAATAAATGTGTTGATCTTTGTTCGTTCATGTTAGTTAATACATTAATTAATGTTAACAAATGACAATTTATTGTAAAGTTTTATCGTAAAAATGAATGAATGTAAAAATTCTATAAAAATTCATAAATAACCTCTGAAATTTTAAGATTTCTTTTTTTAAACAGCCCAAGTCTTTCAAAAACAAGAAAATTAAAATTATAAAATGTAGATTTTTCTTATAAATTAAATTATAATTTAAAATATGACTACAACCATTAAAAATAGTTAAAAATTAAATAAGAATATAATGTTAAGATTTCTTTTTTAAACAGCCAAATAGACTTTAAAAACAAGACAAAAAAAAATAAATAAATAAATAAATAAATATATATATATATATATATATATATATATATATATATATATATATATAATAAAAAGCAGATTTATTTTTGTAAATTAAGTTATAATTTAAAATATGAATGCAATCATTAAAAAAATGAAAACTTAAATTATTTTAAAAATGTAAGCAAAACAATTTAAAAATATACAATGAAATTTAAACATTTAAAAAATAATGTTTTTTAAATAAAACATTTAAAAATGTTTAAACATTTAAAACATGTTTTAAAACATTTAAAACATTTAAACATTTAAAAAATAAAATGTTGATGAAATGTAAGAATGATAACACTTTACAATGAGGTTCATTAGTTAACAACATTACTTAACATGATCTAAGATTAAACAATACTTCTACAGCATTTATTAATCTTAGTTAATGTTAATTTCAGCATTTAAAATTAAAATCACATGTTGTGTTTGTTAACATTAGTTAATGCACTGTGAACTAACAATGAACGACTGTATTTTTATTAACTAATATTAACAAAGATGAATAAATACTGTAATAAATGTGTTGATCTTTGTTCGTTCATGTTAGTTAATACATTAATTGATGTTAACAAATGACAACTTATTGTAAAGTTTTACCGTAAGAATGAATGAATGTAAAAATTCTACATGGCAAGTATGCCATTAATGACAACAATGAGCTCCTGGGAATCATTTCTGCTCACCTCCACAGAAACTCTCCGAAGAAGGTGTCCAGCAGCATGAAGATGAAGTCCATCAGGAGGAAACGGTACAGCTCCTGCCCAACGAAACTCTCCCAGCACTGAGCACAGAAACACAAGCATCAGAGATCCTGAGATACAGACACAGCGCTGCAAACACACGACGAGACTCACCTCTAAACCCAGACTGTGAGGATCCGACGCCACGCGGCCCAGCCAATAATAGCACAGCACTCCCAACACGCTCACCTTCAGCAGCAGGTTCCTGTGGAATATGATTTCATAAAATAAATATTAGTAAAATGTTAAAATGTCACTTTTTTCCCCCAGTTTTTAAATGGCCAATAAAGACAATGTAAAACACAAGACAATTTAAAAAATATTTAACATTTAGATTTGAAATCAAATTTAGAATAAAAAAAAAATATATATATATATTTTTAAATGAATTAAATTGTAATTTAAAATATTAAATTAGTGCTGTCCAACGATTAATCGTGATTAATGGCATCCAAAATAAAAGTTTTTGTTTACATAATATATGTAGGTGTACTGTGTATATGTATATGTATATATTTCAGAGAAAAAACACGTATACAATCAAAAACTTTTATTTTGGATGTGATTAATCGTTTGACAGCAATATAAAAAATATTTATATCATTGAAAAATATTTTTATTTAAAATGAAAAACAACTAAAAATATATTTTTAATTACTTAAAATGTCAAAGATTAATACAACAATAAATTTAAATTATAAAAATTAAATAAAACTAATTATTTCATAAATGAAACCAAAAACCTTTAACACATTTAAGCCACTTCCTTTGTGACCATTTGATGTTTGGTTCATGAATCAGAACTCTTATTTGATGATTAATTCATTCCTATGGAGAAAATGAAAGGGAAAAATACTTTGAAAGTGGGCGGCCGTTCTACCTGCTGATGGAGACGTAATTGAGCACGCTGGGAGAATCGTACTCCTCCATCCAGGCCACGGCGTTGAAGAATCCGGGCAGGAGCAAGTTAAAGCTGGACACCACGACAGGAACGGCCAACAGACTGGCTTCCTTCAGCAGCGGATTAGACGAGCCGGCGCGAGCGTGGTTACGCAGTTCCTGAGAGAGAGAAGCGGTAGAAACAGCCGAATCAACAAACACTGAGAAATTAAATCAGACTGACTGCTGATTACATGATGTTTATAGAGCAAACACTCCAGAACATTCAACACACTAGACCCGTGTTATTTGACTATCACTGATATACTATATTTTAATATAGATTTTGTTACAATTTAGATTTTTTTTGTGAATGATTAGATTTTATTTTTATGTTATTTTTCTATTTACTGCTTTGATTTTAATTTTATTTAAAGTTTGAGTAATTTTGTTCTGTTTTTGTCATTTTTATTTATTTATTTAATGAAGTCAACATATATCATGGTTATTATAGTTAACTAAAACAAACTAAAATCATAAAAAATCTTTTACTTAACCTACACTAAATAAAATATATAAAAAACATTTCAGCTAGTTGCCAATCTTAAATTGAGCCTTAAAATTAAAGCAGACAATATATAGTGGGTAAAAAGTATTGAACACGTCACCATTTTTCTCAGTAAATATATTTCTAAAAATATATTTCCATTTTATTACACATAATTTCTGAACTTATTTGTTTTGTTTTCTTTGTATGTGTGGATTACTTGGGTTGTTACCGACATCTGGTGAAAATTTCATGTTAACAGCACGTTTACAAATATATTTACTGAGAAAAATTGTGACAACACTTATTTTATCCGTTGTATACTACTTGAACAGCATATGAAAACCTCCTAAATTAACTCCAGACTACTAATATATCTTCCATATAACTTATATAGACTCATATACAGCAACATTCTATTGACTTCAAAGTTCCCTCGTTCTGGCCAAATCTGAGGCAGCTTTCCTGTGTTTGTAAATCAGCTCGCAGCGAAATGCAAAATGTGAGCTTGTCTTTACAGTCTTTCGAATCAATGGATCAAAAAGTGCATGTCGTACCATGTACATGTATTCAGAAAAGTAATACACAGCTAGCACACATGCTAACGTGCTTCCCAAACACATGATCCATGCCAGCATGTGGATGAAGAGTCGGAAAAGCCGCTGGAGAACAGGGAACTTCAGCGTCTGACGGTTCACCTCCGCCACCAGCTCCTGCAAACACAGAGAACAACTGAAGCGTGTGCCATACGTATGCGTATATGTGTGTGTTTCAGACATGGATCTTACGTGTGCGTGTGTGTCATCCATGGATCTTGCGTGTGTGTCATACATGGATCTTACGTGTGCGTCATACATGGATCTTACGTGTGCGTCATACATGGATCTTACGTGTGCGTGTGTGTCATACATGGATCATACGTGTGCGTGTGTCTCATACATGGATCATACGTGTGCGTGTCTCTCATACATGGATCATACGTGTGTGTGTGTGTGTGTGTCTCATACATGGATCATACGTGTGCGTGTGTCTCATACATGGATCATACGTGTGCGTGTGTCTCAAACATGGATCATACGTGTGCGTGTGTCTCAAACATGGATCATACGTGTGCGTGTGTCTCATACATGGATCATACGTGTGCGTGTGTCATACATGGATCATACGTGTGCGTGTGTCATACATGGATCATACGTGTGCGTGTGTCATACATGGATCGTGTGTGTGTGTGTGTGTGTGTGTGTGTGTCATATATGGATCATACGTGTGCGTGTGTGTCATACATGGATCATACGTGTGTGTGTGTGTGTGTGTCATACATGGATCATACGTGTGTGTGTGTATATGTGTCAAATGAATCATACGTGTGTCACATGGATCATACGTGTGTGTATGTGTGTCAAATTAATCATACGTGTGCGGGTGTGTCAGACATGGATCATACGTGTGTGTATGTGTGTCAAATGAATCATGTGTGCGCGTGTGTCAGACATGGATCATACGTGCGTGTATGTGTGTCAAATGAATCATGTGTGTGTGCGTGTGTCATACATGGATAATAAGTGTGCGTGTTTCATACATGGATCATACGTGTGTGTGTATGTGTGTCAAATGAATCATACGTGCGCGTGTGTCAGACATGGATCTTACGTGTGCGTGTGTGTTATACATGGATCATGTGTGTGTGTTATACATGGATCATACGTGTGCGTCATACATGAATCATACGTGTGCGTGTATGTCATACATGGATCATACATGTGTGTGTGTGTGTGTCATACATGGATCATACATGTGCGTCATACATGGATCATACGTGTGCGTGTGTGTCATACGTGTGTGTATGTGTGTCATAAATAAATCATACGTGTGTGTGTTTGTGTCATTCATGGATCATATGTGTGCGTGTGTGTCATACATGGATCATACGTGTGCGTTATACATGGATCATACGTGTGCGTGTGTGTCATACATGGATGACATACATGGATCATACGTGTGCGTGTGTGTCATACATGGATCATACGTGTGCGTGTGTATCATACATGGATCATAAGTGTGTGTATGTGTATCATACATGGATCATACGTGTGTGTGTGTGTCATAAATGGATCATACGTGTGCGTGTGTATCATACATGGATCATAAGTGTGTGTATGTGTATCATACATGGATCATAAGTGTGTGTATGTGTATCATACATGGATCATAAGTGTGTGTATGTGTATCATACATGGATTATACGTGTGTGTGTGTGTGTGTATGTATGCGTGTCATGAATGGATCATACGTGTGCGTGTGTATCATACATGCATCATACGTGTGCGTCATACATGGATAATACGTGTGCGTGTGTGTCATAAATGGATCATACGTGTGCGTGTGTATCATACATGGATCATAAGTGAGTGTATGTGTATCATACATGGATCATAACGTGTGCGTGTGTCATACATGAATCATACGTGTGTGTCATACATGGATCATACGTGTGCGTTTGTGTATGACGTGTGTGCCATACATGGATCTTATGTGTGCATGTGTCAAACAAGGATCTTACGTGTCCGTGTGTGTGTCATACATGGATCACATGTGTGTGTGTGTGTGTGTGTGTCAGACATGGATCATACGTGTACATGCGAGTCATATATGGATCATATGTGTGCTGACCTTCAGCTGTGTGCCGATGTTTGCCCGCTGCAGTTTCACTGAGCTCTTCTTGATGACTTTAAAGTCCCACGAGCTGAAGACCTTTATGGCCAACAGGCCTTTAGATTTATCAATGTGGAAACTCTGACCGAACGACTTCGACATGCTGGAAAACAGAAACACAGAGGATCAGTGCAGCTCATCTGGACGGCAGGTCAAGACCATTATACCAGGGTTATTATAGTTAACTAAAACTGAAATTAAACCATAAAAAAAAAATCACTTTATAAAAAAATTAAATAAATTTTAACTGAAATAAAATGTAAGAAAAAAACTAAAAAAAAAAAAACCAACTTATAAGCAAGTCGTTCTCCTTTAGTTTAGCTTGATGTATTGAAATGACTGAAACGGAAATAAAAATGAATTTGAAAAAATATATAGGATATACTAAAAAAGACAACAGAATTATAAAAAATTAATTAATATTAAACCATAAAATGTAATTATAATAAAAATAAGGATAAACATTAAATTAAAGAAAAAAAATGTAATTGAATAAAAATTTAATTAAATTAATCTGAAACCAGAATATATAAAAATAAAAACTAATTATAATATAACTAATAAAATATAAAAGTGCAGAGAGCAATATTATGCATTTTGCCGCCGCCTTCTGCACCGCCGTTGCTAAGCAACGGGGTAAACAGCTGCTGGATTGATGACGCAAACGAACAAATAAAATAAAATAATATGAACACCGTCCAGCGGGGGCAGGGGGAGCAATCGAACTTGGGTTCGGACCAGGCAAATCGAACCAAGTGTGAAAGCACTTGATGATGATCCTGACTCGCCGTCTCCTCATTGGATGCGCCTTTAGAGTTTTTCAGAAGCGCTCCTGCTCAAAACCAAAACTGCTTGTTTTTCCTTTATTTTATGTTTTGTTGATATTTTGAGTGCACAAATAAAACAGACCCTTTACAGTTCCGAACAATGTAGCCTCCTCTTACCTTTATGAGCGAAATTGACACATATTTTGAAATGTTTCCAATGCAAGTGATGGCTCTGGCGTGTCCATGTCCTGTAAAGCACCCTTCAGCTTCCACTCTCCACACAAACGACTGGATATGCGTCAGTGCACATTTATCTAGGTTAAGCATTTAAACTGACATTGTGGAGCTGTTTTATAACTATAGATTTAATTTTAGATAAGTCGTGATTATTTGAGGCTAAATTTATCAAACATAGGCTATGATTAACTCACTGTCTGCCGCTGGCTGCTTGGCCGTTACTTTAAAAAACAAAAACTTACATTTAACGAATACAAAAATGCTCTAAACATTTTTTCTAAATTAACTTAATAAAATAACGAAACGAAATACAATCACTTTGCCATTTCATACAAAACTGAAGTATTTTAATAGCTGAAACAGTAGTATAAGCTGGTTTGGGAGAAGGGTAAAAAACTCGGGTCGGATGGGCTTGGGCCGGTAATTCTGATAAGCTGTCGGACATGGGCCGGGCTAGGGCCTGAATGGGCCAGGGCCTAAATTTTTGGCCTGTGCAGGGCTCTAAACTTAACTCCAGAAGTTTAATTTCACAGTAACAAAGTAGGGGTGGTGATGGTGCAGTGGATAAGACACATGCCTTTGGTGTGGGAGACCCGGGTTCGAATCCACTGTGAGACACCAATGTGTCCCTGAGCAAGACACTTAACCCCTAGTTGCTCCAGAGGCGTGCGACCTCTGACATATATAGCAATTGTAAGTCGCTTTGGATAAAAGCGTCAGCTAAATGAATAAATGCAAATGTAAATATACCGTCATATCGCCCAGCCCTAATCTCAATGATAATAAAATAACACTGAAGATTACTGTATTACTATAAGTACATCTTTAAAGCACAATCTGCTTTTACTGTCATTCAGAATTGCTACATTTACATTTATGCATCTGGCAGAGGCTTTTATTCAAAGTGACTTGTACTGCACTTAAGATGTGCATTTATTTAGTTCATGCATTTCCTGAGAATCAAACTATACAAAAAAATACTATAAACCTAAAAAAACAAGTTAGGTTTAACTCAAGACTGTTTAACTATGTTTATATTAAAATATGTGTGCAGCACGAATCATATACAATCACAAGTGATGGACATGCGTAAACAATGCTTTCAAGAGAGCCTCACCTGTAGACGAGGATGATGCAGGTGATGAAGAAGGCGATGCCGATGGTGAAGAAGTAAACGAGAGGCATGTTATAGGACAGTCCAGAAGTATAGGACGTCCCGTTCCTGCTGCCCGTATGTAGCATTTTATTACTATAATATCCGTAATACAGCACAGAGTGTGAGAAATAACCCTGAGAGAGTGAGAGAGAATCATCTGTGAGAGAGTGAAGCATCTCGCTTACAGCATCAAACTGTTGTGTTTCCAAGTCAAGTTGAACCTACAGTCTAAACGTTTGTTGAGCAGTAAATCAGTATATTAGAATGATTTCTGAAGATCATGTGACACTGAAGACTGGAGTAATGATGCTGAAAATACAGCTGCAGATCACAGAAATAAATTATATTTGAACACATATTCACATAGAAAACAGTACTTTAAATTGTAATAATATTTCACCGTTTTTACTGTATTTGTGATCAAATAAATGCAGCCTTGCTGAGCAGAAAAACTGAAAAACAATCTTATTCCAAACTTAACTGCTAGTTTATGTTCCAAAGTTAAAGAGTCACATCTGTGAATCTCAGTGAGTGGTTCACTTGTTTTTTTGCCCTCGATAAGCACAAAATCACTTTCACAGACTTTTACATTAACTGTTCCCTCCCGGTGGAATGACCTGCCCAACTCAATCTGAGAAATGGCTAAACACATCTCTTCCATTTTCATTTGACCCTCTAACTCTAGCACTCTCTATACTAATTCTATTTTATCCGTTTGTTTTTTTTAAATTAAAAAACACTTGACCCTCTAACACTTGCATTCTCTATCCTTTTTTGATTCTTTTGACTTGTTTTATTTTTATATATTAAAAAAAGACACTCTAACACTAGCGTTCCCTATTCCTGTTTTCTTTTTATTTATTATATTTAAAAAAAACCATGTGTACTGCGTTAGGCTAACTGAGACCTGTCATAGCACTTGCATGTTGTTGCTCTTTTGTTGATTTTGATTGCTTCTCATTTGTGAGTCTCTTTGGATAAAAGCGTCTGCTAAATGCCTAAATGTAAATATGTAATTGTGTGTTTATTAATGCACTTACGGCGCCCGTGAGCACCTCCAGGCCCCATGTGCTCCTGACGGTGATGTTCTGGTCCTGGTCCGGATGCACGATGGCCTGAGGGACCACTAACAGCAAACCCGTGACCAGGAACAGGAAGACATTGAAGAAGAGGAGTGTTCTGAGGAAGATGAAATACGAGAGGACGCCCGTCCCGAAGCGGCCGCTGACACACTTCAGAGCTGTTTGCCACAACTGCAGCGAGGACAGGAACGACAGCCAGCCGTACCAGCCGTGCCTCAGCGCCTGACAGACAATACACCACAGCATCATTAACCTGATCACAAACCACTGAGAGACTACAAACACACCACAGCCTAGGGCTGTGACGGTATGGGATTTTTTCTTACCGCGGTGAAGCAGCAACAAATGACGCGGTTTATCGCATCCCCCAACAACCCCCCCCACCCCCGCGGAAATCTCCAATGACTTTTGATCAAGAACGCATGCAGCTTGTAAATGAACATGGAAATGAATAATAATAAAGTAGTCTTCGTTATTATTAAAACAGCAAATTATATTAACAATTAACATAAAATAATATTTATTTATTCTTTTCAGTGTCTTTTGAGTTTAACAGGAATTATGTAACGGTCTTTGTCATCTTTTGTAACCCATTCTTTGTACAATAAATTATTGAAAGAATAACAACCTGAGAATTCTGCAAAAAAGAACAAGCCGAGCTCAACATGCCCAGCATTGCTTAGTAAAGTAAAGTAAAGTAAAGTAAAAAAAGTTCAGGTGAGTTTACTATTTCTTTAGACATTGTTTTTCGGGTAACAGTCTGTGGATATAAATGCACTCGTCCAAACACAACTTGTTAAAACTTTGAATAAATCATCGTTTGAAACAGCAAATTATCAATAATATTATTTAACCAATAATTAGGCTACATTTATAACAACAACCTTTTTTAAAGTGCAACATAAAAGAGGCTTTTTTCTGATTTGTTTTTTTAAAGTGCAACACAAAAAGAGAACATCAGGCTAGACTATAGTCTGTCCAAGGTTATATTCCGCATCCGCACCCACCCGCTCCCACTATATACCTATTCACTTTTTGTTCAGCCGCTGCCCGCTTAGAATAATTTTCTTCCTGACCCGACCGTTCCCACTAAATTAGATCTCGTTTCCAGAATCTCACATTTAAATTTCTGCTACTGAAAGAGAGAGAGATAACAAATAAAAATGTAGTCTGCACAAAAATTGTATTTATTTTTTTTCGTCTTGTCCAGAATCAAATTAAGAGAAGGATCAAAATATTTTGTACAACAATAGGTTGTACAAAAATTGTAGCCCATTTGTTATTTTTATTCGTCTTGTCAAAATACAAAATTTATTTAACATTTTGCTGTCAACACAATAGGAGAAGTGTACGAAAAATACGACATCTGTCATTTAAAATAAGCAAAATATGAACAAAACCGTTGGCTTATAGCCATTCCGAAATGAAATCACTTTTTAACCAAACAATTTAACATCTCTGAGAAGAATGTCCCGAGTCAGACTTGCCTGACGTGGGTTTCTTATAGAGCTGGGTAAAAACCAATCGATTCTCATTTTTACAGAGCGATATCTTGTTTTCAGGTAATGGACAGAATGTTGAAGGGCACCTCCCATCCAATATATCGCAATAAGCATTGTGCTTTGGTACGTTTAATATGAAACAAAGTCTCAGATTTCAAATTCTGTCCACTGTATTGTAGTATTTAAACAATAAATGCTGTTGTGGCGCTGTTTAATGTGGAGTTACAGATTGCTGTAGTGCCTCAGTTCAACAGACGCAGCAACGCGAGGCGCTCGTGACCTGATCATCTCCTCCGCTTTAATACTAGTTATAGCACAAAATAAACATGAACAAACATCCGAAGGCAAGTTAAAAGAAAGAGTACAACTTTACAATCCGTATCCTGTCTCATGTAATCACTCAATCAGTGTTTCAGCCACGCAAAGACGTCAATATAACGTCTTGTAAACAATGTCACGTAACGTCATATTTACCTCAGAAAAACATATTCAGTGACCATAAACACATTAGTCAGAAAAATCAACTCTAGAGAGGGGAATTTTGCTAAACATATGCACCATATAACATATTCATGATAAATGTTACTGTTCTTCAATGTTTAATTTATGTTTGAATAAATCTAAAAAGTTATGACAGTCACCACCATTATGTTTATATTTCAAAAAGATTTACTGAAGTAGAACTATTATTATGTAAATGTAACTTTATTATTTTAAAAACTTCATGGTGTAATTTTAACAAATCAGTCCATTTTAGCCTTCAATATTATAGTAATGTAGTACCAACTGAATCTCATGTATATTTTACAGCATTAGTTGAGAAAAAACTTTTCCTTGAGAAATTCCATGTTCTATGAAGATATTTTGTAAATTTCCTACCGTAAATATATCAAAACTTAATTTTTGATTAGTAATATGCATTGCTAAGTGCTTCATTTGGACAACTTTAAAGGCGAGTATTTTTTTTAATGTTTAACACTAACAGTTTATTTTTATCCATTTTTACTGTGACATTTTGCAGCACGTCTCACTTTAATGCAAATGTTCAGCTGATGCCAATAAAGCCATACTGAAACTGGACTGAATGTCAGAGAGCTTGCATATCATCTTCCATACTAAAGTACATCTGACACAGAGTGTAAATATAAACCATTCAAAACAAACAGCATGCATGATTAACCTCTGACACACTCCACTACACGCCTGTGATACAACACCATAAAACTACCGTTAATACCCTGATACACACACTAAAACACACACACACACACACACACACACAAAAATAGTATTTAAAAAAAGTAGCAACTTTGTTGTCATTATGAAATAAAATAAAAAAAACTTATTTCAGCTAGCTGCCAAGGCAACATTTCTTATTTTAATTTAGTTTAAGCTGAAGTACTAAATCAGCTAAGCATGTTTTAGACTCACAATGATGATGTAATACTTGAGCTGACTGCAGCAGGGAATCTGATTCTGAGACACAGAGTGTTCGGCTTTATTCAACACCAACATCCTGAAAAACACAATATCAGAAGAAAATCAGGAACTCAGAAAACACAAATGTTTCTACGTGAATCTGTTTCTTTTTCTGTTTACAGTGAGGGAAATCCAATTGGAGCAAACATACAAAACAAAACAATGCCTTTTGCACGATTTATTACAACAAAACTCTTTACCTGCATACTGTCATAAAACCAGCAGCCAGTAAGTGATTCAATGATTCATGTCATTTTAACAATTCATTAAAAAAAGAATCAACTCACATCAGTTGAACTGCACCACTCATGTCTATTTATTGTCTTTGCATTATTTTGTACATTAAAAATACTATTGTACATTTTGTGTTGCATCACATTCTATTCAGACTCTAAACTAAATATAATTTGTTTTGCTGTATATTCAGTAGCGCTGCAGGACATGTGGAATAGACACAATAGCAGGTGTGGCAGTGTTTATTAGTGTATTTACCGGAGCTCTTTCTTCTCTGCGAGACTCAGCGGCATCGCTCTCAACATACGCACGCGATCATTGGCTGACAGATTCTGCAGATTATTGACCAAACGCTCCCTCTTATTCTCTACAAACACACAGAGTCATCACATCAGAGCAGCACGGCATAGTTTAAGCAGTCATGAGTAGCATAGGTATATTTGTAGCAATAGCCAACAATACATTGTATGGCTCAAAATTATACATTTTTCTTTTATGCCAAAAATCATTAGGATATTAAGATCATGTTCCATGAAGATATTTAGTACATGTGCTACCATAAATATATCAAAACTTCATTTTTGATTAGTAATATGCATTGCTAAGAACTTTCACCTTCTTCCTCAAAGCCTGCTCCGTCCGACTCCACACGGTACCCGCGGATGCTGGGCCGTGCGGATCGAGGGAAGTGCTGGATGGAGGGTCTGCTCTGCCTGCGTCTGCGCAGCTGCATGGTGCGGTTGCAGTACTGAGAGATGATCGCGCCACGACTGCGACCTAATCAAAGAGATTAAACTGAGATCATCTGGAGACATCAGCGAGCCATCAAGAGGAAGAGACACAAGCTGTACAGGAAACCTGATTTTAATCATAACAACTAAAAATGAAGTTATTACTTATTTTCTTACTATTTTCCAGAGTGTATGAGTGCATCATGAACTGGAATTTCAAACGGTGTATTTTTGTTGCTTAGATGCTTTGAAAGCAGCATTGCAAAATAATCAAATAAATCTAGAAGAACTCCAGCCATTGATGACAGACATCTGTGATCCACCGGATCAAGAGCGACACTGAAAAAGTGAATCAAACACACACTGACCGATGGTGCGGCTGGGCATGGAGGACAGGACTTTGAGCGTGTCAGATGACCAGCGTTCTCCAATCAGATGATCTGTCTGCTGCGGCGCATCGCTGTCTGACCGCTGGTACACCGGAGCCTCCAGATACTCGACGTCATCTGAAACACAAACAGCTCTGTCAGATTCCTGTCTGATGTCACTTCCTGTCTTGACCAGAAAGAGCTGCGGTGTGATCTGACCTCTGCTCTCCTCCTTCAGGTCAAACAGGGTCATCTCTATGACATCATGAAGGTCGTGACTCTGTTCCTGGATCAGCTGACTGAATGAATCATGAACCCCATCCTCATCTGCTGGACTCCTGATGCACAAAGATCACAGAATGCTCACCCAGGCTGCATTTACGTGATCAAAAATACAGTAAACAAATGTGAAATATTATTGTAATTTAAAATAGTTTTCTTTTTTTATCAGGAGTGCAAAACATACAACATACGGTGAATACAAAACACAAAAACAGCAATAGATTAACAATGCAAAACTGTGACATTTCATTCACTGACGCTCTTCCATCAGCAGCGCTAAACCCAGAAGCGCAATTTACTACTTGCTACTTATTTGCTGGCAACCCGCCAAAATAAAAGCTATCTGATTTTACGTTTGAAAATGAAGAAAATTTAAATTCAAATAATAATAATAAAAATGATAAAAATATTATAATTTTATTTAAGCTTACTATAAAATAATTGTATTTGTAATACTCCTTTTATTTTAAAATAAAATAGTATTATCACACTTGATTATTTAGTTTTTTTTTTTTTTTTTTTTTACTAAATAAAGTGCAATAATATTATCATCACTATTATTAATAAAAAAAAAATATTTATTTAATTATTAAATTTATGGGTCACACTACATGCCGTGGCCCGTGTGAGGACCAAACCAAATCTCCAGGTTCTCATATGAGAACTAGGCTGAAACACTTATGTGCACCCCTGCTATGAAGAGTCTTGTACTGTATGAGCTGAAGGTTGGCGTTTTTAGTCATGGAATAAATATTTTTACAGATTTGAGTCCAGAAATCGGTATTAGGAACAATAGAAAGGTCTTCTTCCCATTTGATTGTTGGTAAAGTTATGGTTTTATTTGAATTGGTTATAAGTTTGTATATTTTGGAAAGTAATTTCTTTCGTGGAGGATATATTAACTAAATCTGCTACTGCGGAAGGAAGGTGAGGATGGATGGTTCTGGTGTTGATTTTAGATGAAACAGCTGATCTGAGTTGTAAATAATTCAAGAATTGATTGCTCCCGATACCGTACTCCTGGACTAAGTAGGAAAATGAAACCAGGTTGTTAGACTGAAAAATGTGATTAATGCCCTTTTCTGCCCATTTATGGAAATTGAGAGTTTTTTTGTTGCTTGTGAAGTCATGGTCGTTCCAGTTGTAGCCGTGGTGGTTTATTTTTCCAGTAGAATCGGGTGATGATGGAGTCTAAAGATTTGACCCAAGTGAGAGTAGGTTGGGTTGGGATCATTGAGAATAAGTAGTTTATTTTGATTTGAGCTATTCTGCCCTGGATGGAAAGTGGTAAATTGAGCCAGCGGTGAAGGTCGTCTTCTAATGTTTTCAGTAAAGGAGTGAAGTTGAGCCCAGTCAGCTCTGACAGCCTGGACAACCTTAACGCCTAAATAAGTGATGTGACCTGTGCATAGAGGAATGGGTGATATCTGGGCGGCCATATCCCATTTGGTTTGATGTAGTGGAAGAATTGAGGATTTATTCCAATTTATTGCATAATCTGAGATGGTAGAGTGTGAATCAATGGTTTTAGATATTTCTTGCAGAGATGATTGAGGATTTTGCAAAAGGAGTAAAATGTCATCAGCATATAAACTAATCTTATGTTGTGCTTGGGGTGTGTGGATTCCTCTGATGAGTGGGTTCTGGCGGACGGCTGCTGCTAAGGGTTCAATGAAGATGGCGAATAAAGAAGGAGAGAGTGGGCATCCTTGCCTGGTCCCCCTGTGCAGTGTGAAGCTTTGTGATGTTAGTCCATTGGTGGTGACTGTGGCAGAAGGTATTGTGTATAAAATCTTGATCCAATGAATAAATGACTCCCCAAATACAAATTTTTGTAATGTGGTGAATAAAACGTTCCTCTGTCGACAGCTTTTTCTGCATCTAAAGTGACTATAATGGTGTTTTCCTGTTGTAGTGATGAATAATGGATGAAATCGTATAGTCTGTGTGTGTTGTTGGATGCCTGCCTACCTTTGATGAAACCGGTCTGGTCTGGGTGGATTATAAATGGGATAATTTTTTCAATTCTATGTGCAAGAACTTTACTGATGATTTTGATGTCTACGTTGATGAGAGATACAGGACGGTAGTTTGACGGAAAGGTTGGCTCTTTATTAGGTTTGGGGATGAGTGAAATAGTGGCTGTGTTCATGTGCACTGGTAATCTTCTTTTATTTCTGTTATTGCTCTAATGAATAATGGAGATAAAATGGACCAGAAGTGTTTATAGAACTCAGCAGGGAAGCCATCGGGTCCTGGTGCTTTATTATTAGGCATTTGGCTCAGGGCGATAAGAAGTTCTTTTTCTGTGATTGATTTGTCCAGTACGCTGATTTGTTCTGTGTTAAGTTTTGGGAGTTGAATATTATTGAAGAAAAAAAAAATAGCTGTTTTCTATGTGAATATGTGTTAAACTGTAATTTATTTCTGTGTTCAAAGCTGTATTTTCAGCATCATTACTCCAGTCTTCAGAGTCACATGATCTTCAGAAATCATACTAATATACTGATTTACTGCTCAAGAAACATTATTATTATTATTATTATTATTATGCTGAAAACAGTTGTGCTGCACAATATTTTTGCGGAAACAGTCATATTTTATTTTCAGGATTCTTTGATGAACAGAGAGTTCAAAAGAACAGCATTCATTTGAAATCAAAATACTTGTTACAATTTACTTGAAGCTTTTATGTACAATGCATTATAAAGCTATTCATAACACACATTGTAATGCATTATATCTTTTCATAATTGTAACCAAATTTAAAATGCATTCTAATATTTTCAGATTCCTTGTTGACTGCCATGTGTTTTACTCTACATTTAGTTATTTAGCCCTCGCTTTTA
Source organism: Barbus barbus (assembly GCF_936440315.1). Classification (NCBI taxonomy): domain Eukaryota; kingdom Metazoa; phylum Chordata; class Actinopteri; order Cypriniformes; family Cyprinidae; genus Barbus; species Barbus barbus. Next base: position 1,030,657 of record NC_136763.1, read on the forward strand.
TCCAAAGTACATTACAAAGTTTTAATGCTTTATACATTTAAAAAGTGTAACAATGGATAGATAAGTATTATAATGTATTACAGCGGTTATGATTACTCATAAGATCGTACAATGAATTGCATTATGAGGCAGAATTAAAATATTTTTATAATGCATTATATATAAAGGCTTTAAGTGAAGTGTTTCTGAAATCTTTTAAATGTCTTTAATGCGACTTTTGATAAAGTTAATGCGTCCTTGATGAATAAAAGCATTAATTTCAGGGGGGAGCGGACTTACTGACCACAAACATTTGAACAGTAGAGTATATTAATTTTTAATCAGCTAAAACAGAAATCTATCCATAAACAATGTGCTGCTTGAAGCAACAAAAAGGATGTTTATGATGACTCAGTAATGACATGAACGGTATTACACACACCCCCCCACATACACAGAGCAAACACAACCAGAACACACAGGAAGTGCAGATGAAGAAATAAAAACAGTAAAGAGTTACTTACTCGAAATCAGTGACCAGATCAGAGTCAAAACTGACCCTGCCGGCCATGATTTGGTGCTGCGCTCACAGACGCTCGCGAGGAAACTCCGGCCCGATCCTCGTCATCCTGCGGCTAAACTCCACAGACAGAAGGAATGTCAGGGATCCGAGCTCTTATCGTGTTCAAACCTGTCTGAGATCACAGACACACACGCTTTATGGAGATCTGAAGGTGTGTCAGAGTCACAAGAGGAAGAAACAACACTTTATCAGCCCTGACAACACAACCAGAGATCCCTGTATTAAAACCTTCATTTTGATACTTCTTTCTGCTGAAGGAAATACTGAACACTTTCAGAAAATACTGACAAAATCTCAAGTTTGAGCCAGGGGAGTTCGACTGATTTGACACGGAATGACCCAAATCTGTGTTGGATCAGGAAATTAGACACATTTACATGCAAGAGAGAGCTTTTATTATTTGCTGGTTTATTACAGAGTCAGTTTGCCTTAAAGCTGGCAGAGATTCACTTCAGAACAGCTACAGACCGGACTGAATAAAATTAAAAACATATATGCGTCGGCAACTTTAATCATGATTTTAATGCAAACCATCTGATCCATGAACACTATATAGCAAAACCAGCTGCTGGCCCTTTAAAACTGCACATAAACACACACACACACACACACACACAGAATACATTAACAAAGAGACTTTATCAAAGACACCAATCACACTCATGAGAACAGACAGAGAATGATTGAAAATGCTTTATTTCACAATAAAAACACTTGTGTAATGATTTACAAACAAATACTGTAAACACTGAACTCATGAAGAAAACGGGAAGCAGAGTGAGTGTGTGTGTGTGTGTGTGTGTGCGTACGATGGGTGGAGGTGTGTTTTCCTGGCACTGACATCACTGTGGTCACAAGACATTTCAAAAGCTTTCCATTAAACATCTTAAACCATCAATCACACACACACACACACACACACACACACACACACACACACAGATTCTTCATCTCAATCATCTGTGTAAACACTTTATCAACCACAAACTCCTGCAACCACGCTTCATCAGAATCTGCTGATAACTTTCTATTCTTTCTGTTTTTAAACTCCAGTTCAATTCAGTTTCATTATTGATTAACTTCGTAACACTGCCACTTTTATTGTGCAGCATTAAACACACACACCTCAGTCTCATCTTTAAGATGTCTTTTAGCTCTCTGAGCTCATCTTTATGCTCGTGTCCGCCTGATAGTTCACCGAAACACACTTTTCGCAGATGTAAACATTTAAAGTTTTACATGCTTTACCTTCTAGGAAAACTGACTATAATGACGACAACATCATCAGATGTGTGTACTAATCACATAAGACTGTTACTCACTTCCATCAACTCCTTTCACAGACTGTGATGATGATGCATTTCTGCAGTTAACATAATAAATATAGTAAGGTTTTTATATTTACATTTTTTTTTAAAGTACACATTACATTATTTGAATTAAACTTTTAGTAATTTTAGGTATATTAGGTCTATTTAGGTTAAATTTATTTTTATATCAGTTTAATTTTTTATTTATAGTAGTTTCACCTAATCATATTTTATTTTATTTCATCTTTATTTCATGTAACAAAAATGTTTTAATAATTTTATTTTTAGTTAACAATAATAACTAAAACAATTTTTCAGGATTCCATCATAATTATTCAATTAAATTTTAGTCATCAATAATGCATGTCTAATTAGTTTAAATAATGAACCTTTTAAACAAATGAACATCATTTTATTAAATTTTTAACAATATTTACACTTTTTGGGCCTCATGGAATCTACTTCATTTTCCCCCAAAATTCTATTTTTTCCCCATTTAAATGTTTCTGGGTTCCGTTTTAATAGTTTAATTCAATTTTTATTTAATAATCAAAAATCTTTTAACAATTAAAAAAAAAATAATAATAATCTTGTATTTTATTTATTTTTTTACAATAATAGAGCCCTATGAAATGTTGTTTCTTCTAATTTTTCCTGGATTTATGATTTAATATGCATTTATCATCAAAAATGGTGGTCATCAAATGACAGCATAAAACTAGCTATTTAATAAATCTTTAAAATTGTAATCAAATCCTTATACAGCAAATTCTCTTCTGTGTTTCTGTTTGTGTTCCGCATTGCTGAAACCATAGGGACCTAGATACATGTAAACTACACATATAGTCCTCATACAGCAATCCATGACTGGAAAAAGCCCTTTCTCTCATGAGTTTTAGGACCACAAACTGACCAGCGATGGGTTACGGTTATAGTTAACCCAGCCTATTAAATATGACCAGCTCAAAACTCCACAACACAGAAAACTAAACGGCTCTATTCTGACCCACACCACATCTGATGCACACTACTCATCCAGATGAAGATCACAGCTTTGATTCTGAATACAAGTCGCTAAACTATCAGCCAAATACATGAATGTAAATGCAAGACAGCTGTTGAATTGTGTGTTTTTGACATCCTGAATATGAGTGTGGGGGTGTTGTGAAGGGATACGACCCTCTAGGGGACTAAAACACAATTTGAAACACGTCCAAGGGAGGGGGTTTATATAAGATGCGGTCATTGTGTGAGAACAGCAAAGAAAAGTGCTGAACTAGAAACAGAGCTCAGATTACATTGGCACATCTGGAACTAGAGCAAAAGTGAAGAACCAGCCGATCCTGTACGGTCATGTTAGAGCGAAACATCTCAACTCTTTTCTCTGAGAGTTTTGTCCAGTTCATAGCCATCTGGAAAACATAGCGGCTGAAAGAGCAGAACCGAAATCTCCAGAAATACTCAGAGAATCAGAGACACAACAGGCTCGTTCTGTTTCGTGTCCCAGTGCATGACAAATGACATAATATCTGCCAGAATTCACTCAAAATACAACACAATCGCACCCTTTCACATTTCAGATGAATTGCATTCTGATGTCATTCTCATAAATATCAGATTCTCATTCAAATTCATGACAAGTACAACTGAACTGCTGTTTCTGAGCTCCCTACACATCACGTCTGTGCATCATACATTGCTCTGATCACCCGAGATTGTTCTGGTGTGGACGAAGTCTGCTACACAAACACCAGGATTTGAGACACAGCCAATGCATTGATCAGTTGGCACTAAAGCAAAAAGTACCATGGTTTTACCACATTTTGGTCATGTACCATGTACCTTTCTTTTGAAAAAGTACTCAAATATCAGATTCTCATTCAAATTCATTACAGATCTGTGACAAATATTATTTCGAACTTTCTGGCTGTTTCAAAACCTAGTGAGCTCCCTACCTAGGCATCAAAAGTGCTCTATAGTAACACTTCTGATATGGAGTCAAACACTATCGTTAGGTTTTAAGACACTGCCAATGAATCAGTCAGTTTGGGTTGAAGACATTGACAAAATAGAAGCGAAAAATAAAATGTTTTGGACAAGTAGTTACCATGGAAATACCATGTTTTTGGTAAAGGTACAAAATGAACCCCATGGTATTTTTAAGTAACGTTAAGTTACCGTGATCTCATTCAGTATGGTTTACATATAAGTCCTATAGGATCGGATACAATCACGGTTTTATATTTGTTCTCCAGGTTTCACATGTCTAGTGTTTGATTACTCAGTTCCCTGTAAACACTAAACATGTGACAAACCTGATTTTGAGGCTAAACTGAGGAGATGTTATTGTTTTTACACCTGCCGAAGTTCAAACGCGCCTGCTTGATTCGCTCGTTTTCTCTCATAAACTTTTCACGATAGTTTCTCTTCAAAACTCTATTAAATCTCTGGTTGTCGTAAATAAATCAAGTAATCTGTAACTCACCGCTGAGCTCGGTGGATATACTCCTCCGACAAACTTTTAATGACACAGTCACCGACTGACACGAAATCCGAATCAGTTCAGAGAATCGGTTCGTTCGGTCCAACATTTCAACCGACTCTCACTTGTTCCACAGCGCTTCGCGCGCTGTTCGCGAATTGGTTCAAATGAATCATCAAAAAGAACAGGTTCAAATCGTTTGAAACGTTAACTAGGACTGAATCACTTTAGTTTCCGCAGGGGGGGGGTAAATGATTTATCACCTCATAAAACACGCAAAATACTTTCTATGATATTTGAATGTTCACATAAAGTGTTACATCAGTATTATGTGAACATATTAGCGCGAACAGCAATAAACTTAATTACACAAAAAAGCCTGAACTACCTCAGTAATTTCCAAATGGTATGAACCGATTCATTTGAACCTCTGGCTTCAGTCAAAATACATCAAAACAAACCATCCCTTAAAAGTGTCCCCACATAAATCAAAGAAATTGAGATGTATATATAATCTGAAAGCTGAATAAATAATCTTTCCATTGATGTATGGTTTGTTATGATCGGACAATATTTGTCTGAGATACAACTATTAGAAAATCTGGAATCTGAGGGTGCAAAAAAATCTAAATATTGAGAAAATCTCCTTTAAAGTTGTTCAAATGAAGTTCTTAGCCATGCATATTACTAATCAAAAATTAAGTTTTGATATATTTACAGTAGGAAATTTACAAAATATCTTCATGGAACATGATCTTAATATCCTAATGATTTTTGGCATAAAAGAAAAATGTATAATTTTGATCCATACAATGTATTGTTGTCTATTGCTATAAATATATCTGTGCTACTCATGACTGCTTTTGTGCTCCAGGGTCACAAATGTTTTCTAACACTTCCTGCATAACAAAAACGTTTTATGCAAAAAATCTCCCCATTAAACTATGATTATGAAGTTGTCAATCTGAGTAAATATAAAACAGAGCTGTACCTGCCGGCTGCTTCAGTTCTGTTCAGGTCTGTGGTCTGTTATTATTACTCATCTGTCTCTCTGTCAGAGTTTATTGTTCGTCGATGCTGATGGAGGAAGTTGATTCTCAGATGACAGACGGAAGATGTGTGTGAAACAGCTTTTCTCCAGAATGTGGTTTAGTTTATTGCTCAAGATTGTTTGTGTGACATGACATTCTTTAGAATGACATCAAGATGCAGCTTTTCCATAAACGCAATAAAATCAACCACAAACCACCATAATCATGCAACATAATAGCACTTAATAGCTCACGACAGAAAAAATAATGCATGTTTATTAGTTTAGCTACATTAAGAGATTGGATCAGAAAAACATGATGATTCTCCAGTACAAATATATAAACTTTAATAAAAATCAAGACGTTTAAGTCTAAATAAATTTAGATGATAAGTGCATTTATAACATTTGATCAATAATAACGTCAGCATGCCGCTCGCAACACCAAGGTCATGGATTCGATTCCCAGGGAGTGAACTGATCAAATGTAGACTTTACATTCACTCTTATTTGCTTTGGATAAAAGCATCTGCCAAATGCATGAAATGTTGAACTAAATATACATTTTTATAGGTTGGCTAGAAATAGTTTTTGTAGTCAAATCACTATAAAATTATTTTTTTTAAATGCTTATAATCGTGGATGACTGAAAAAGTCTTTTAAATGCGTTGGTCAGCATGTGTGGGAACCAATCAAACTCAGTTTGAACAGCAGAAAGCTAAAAATATATAAATAATTAAATCAATAAATAAACACTGAATATATACACTGGAATTCTGGAGTGGGTTTAAATTGAGAAATCTGTCTTTTAAAAATTTCAGTTGATTATACCATTATTTATTTTTGTTAAATATCAGTAAAACAATTAGAAATGAAATAAAATGTAATTTGAGTCTAAATAAAAATGCAAAAATAAATACATAAAATCAATCAATCAATCAAACAAGATTTAAACTGGATTATTTTAGTACTATTTTAGTACTATTACTATTAAGTACTATTACTATCTATTTTTAGATATTTATTATTTATTGTCTTGATAAATTGCAATAAAAAGATTAGAAGTAAAATACAATAAAATGTAACTCCAGCCTAAATTAAAATAATAATAATAATAATAAATAAATAAAAACATGGGTGTGATTTGAGAGAGAACTTTTTTAATTGAAAATACTATTATTTATTGTCTTGTTAAATATTAATAAAACTATTAGAAGTAAAATAAAATCAACTGTAACTCAAACCTGAAATAAAATGCAAAAACAACTAAATTAAAAATGAAAGAAAAAGTTTGATAGAAATTTCTGAGTGCGTTTTGATTGAGATAAACTGTATTTTTCATTAAATGTACCTTTTTGTATTGTCTTGTTAATAAAAAATACAAAGACAGGAAGTGAAATCTGACTTGAATGTAAATCTATATAATCATGAATGAGTGTGTTAATGTGTGTGAACAGCAGAGAGTGATTGAGACACGTCCCTCAGTCGTCCGTTCTGCCTGATTCTGCTTATCAAACGCATCAGAATTTGAGTCGACTTGAGTCGAGCTTCATGTTCTCACATTCTGATGCGACACCCACTCGTTCATCACATGACTTCCTGCAGACTCACACACAGAAGTGCTAAAGAGAAGAACATTCTGTGTTTGTAAGGCCTCGACTCACGCACGCATGATGGAGAAAGAAGACCGGACACCAGACTTCCACAGACTGATCTCAGGTAAAGAGACACCTGTGTTTATGAGTTATTGAGACAGATTCCATCATCATCATTGATCAGCTGACATCATATATGATACTGAATCATTTCTGCATGATGATTTAGACCTGACTTCCTGCTTTGTTTGTAGAAATACATCACAACTCTTTGCACTTGCTCGCTTTAACAGTCAGTCACCAGCAAAACTGCTTTTTAAAAACAAATACTTTGAATAGTGTCTTCATAAATACTTTTTAATCTGTTTTTAGTTTCTTATTGTGTCTGAGAGCATCTAGACTCTTCACAATGCTTTAAAAAATGTTCTTCATTGGCGTCCATGAAGAACCTTAAACATCCATGAAAACTCTTCAAGGATCTTTAGATCAGGGGCTTTCAAACTGAGGTGGAAATGTTTGGAGAAAGTGTAAAAAATGTATAAATAGTGCATGCATAATTTATAAGGAATTCTATTTTCTGACTATATTTTTTATTCAAACACATTAGAAACCACATAAATCTCAGTAACTACTATTTATTTTTTACATAAAAATATGTACAAAAAATATATATAAAAAAAATAATTATAATTATGCACTGTAAATAAATATATATATATACAAATAAAAAAATAGGTAAATAATAATAAATAAATAAGTAAATAAATAATAAAATATAAGATTAAAATAAAATTATTAAAATAAATAGTTTAAACAAATAAGTAAAAATTAGAGTGAAATAAGTAAATAAATAAAAATGAGATTAAAGTAAATAAATAAAAAGTTAGAAATAAATACATCAATACAATACTATAACAGTATAGTAGTATAATAAAAGAAAATAATAATAATAATAATGTAACTAAATGGAAACTACAGTCAATATTTGCCAAAACATATATTTTTAACATATTTATAATATTATTTTTTCACAGTGTAAATTGTGTCTTTATGGAAGAAACAGTACAAATGTGTTTTAATTTTTTTGATAGGGGTTCCTCGGCTCGCATTAGGATGATCATATTTGGGTTCATGGCATCGTAAAAGATTGAAAACCCCTGCTTTAGATTTTTCAGATGTTTTTCAGACTAAGAAAAAGTGGTTCTTTTAAAAACAGATCACTGAAAGGTTCATTGAAGAACCTAAAATGGTTCTTCTTTTGCAGAGATGCCCAAATCTTTTAATATGAAGGGCCAAAAATCAAACTTGATTGAGGTCTGTGGGCCAAAAGTAAATGTTGCATTAAATCCAGCTATATTATTTTTAAATTTATTTTTTGCATTTATTTTTCAAATTTATTAAATTTTTAAATGACTGAAAAAGAAAAAACATAAAATGTATTAATTCTTATACTGCTTTGCAACAAAAATTTATTTAAAATGCTAAAACAAAAATATTAATTAGAAATGAATATATGCTACAATGGCCCATTTTTCCTATTTTCTCCCTGCTCTTGTGGGCCAAATCAAAGGTCATCAAAGGTCAGCTTTGGGTCTGGTTTGAGCATCTCTGTTCTGATGCATCGCAGCAAAAGCCCTTTATTTTTAACAGTGTTTGAATGAATGCTGATGTTTGTTCACACAGCTGAGAGCTGGAGCTCGGATCTGTCCAGCGACTCGTGTGAATACTATCAGACAGAGATATTTGGCCTGTTGCCGAGCTCACAGGCTCATCGGCCGCTTCACGCAGAAACCATCGCAGATGATCAGGATCAGAGTCTGCTGGACAGAGTCTCCTGGAACCCCAGCGTCCCGCTCCGAGATCTGCCCGTCTGTCTGCAGGACAAGAGAAACATCCGGTGAGACGTCTTCAGATAGCAGGAGTGCATCTTCATCTTCATCTTCACACACACACACACACAAATCACTGACGAGAACAGAGACAGAAAAGAAAGTTGCAAAAGCAGTTCTCAACCTAGATGCAGGATAACTTAAAATAATTTATTAATAAGTTACTATAATATAAATAATATATATAATATAATAAGTTGCTATAATATAAGTTAACTTCCTGGTGCTGGTTCTTCTGGGCAGCTCATTCGTCCTGATATATTTTGCCATAACGTCACAAATTGAGGTACCAGTATGAAGTGAAATAATTGAAGCAACACTATGCAACTTTTGTCCCTCTAGGGGTTGAAGCATATAAGTACAAGTTTTTTTTTTTTAAATATGATGTATACTATGTATGTTTCATTTGTTTAATAGCTAATGTCCAGGCATCATTCTCTCTCTCTCTCTCTATCTTCATTATTTAGTGTAAGAATCACTGGACTGTGTGTCTGATGTTAGAGTATCTTCCTCCGATCACAATGACGGCAGTAAACTACATACTTCCACACGTGTTCAGTAAGATCTCAGAGTTTGAAGATTACTGCTCACCATCCAGCTGAACCTCACACTAATCAGGTCAGACAGGACATGCACTTTGACCTCTGATGTGTAAAACTAATGGTGTTAAACTAATGCATGCCTTCATGTGCAGGAGTATTTTCCTAAAGCTGGCATCTTTGGGCATCTATCTGTTCTTCTTCATTAAAAAGTTGTTTCTCCTAGAAAACAATATGCAAAGACATCAAGGTCTGTAATTTAAGGTCAGAGATCTTAATAGGAACTCAAAGATTTCTTATTAAATGATCTGAGCTGCTCCACATTCATTATATAGCTCTATATAATCTAGTGTTCCCGATTTGTGACTGTTTTTCTTTCTCCTGATGTATTTGAGGAGAAACATGACAATGTTCATACTGAAATGAAAAAACAAGATCTTTTTTAACAAGTTAACCTGTTTGTATGTGTTTATATCAGTGCAGTGAGAATGCGTTTGGGAAGGAGATGTACAAACTCACCATCTTTAACCTCCTGGAGTGTTTCTTCAATGCGTTTTGTGTGGCCTACCCAAGAATGTGAGTTATTTATGCTTTATTTAACCATTTAATACTTTATTGACCCCTTTAGACATAAAATACATACGTGCCGCTCTGAGACTGCATATTTTAATAATTTTACACCACATTTGAATGTTCAATGTTCTTGTAGAAGGATACCTATACAACATATACATTTGTCTTAGTATTCCTTCTACTCTCTATACACTTTACTGCACAGCACACGGACACTTTATCACTGACATACAGTTTACTTTATTTTTATAGAATCTATACAGAATCATATTCTATTTTTATTCTCATATTCTATTTTTATCTCATATCTATTTTTATTTTATTCTATTTTATTTTATTGCTAGTTTATTCCATATATGTTTACTGTACTTATTTTCTATTTGTATTTTTGTAAACTTGAGGTTTTCTTAATTTTGTTGGACAATTTGTTGGACAGTCGTACAATACATTTCACTACATGTCGTACTATGTATGTATATGTATGTGACAAATAAAATTTGAATTTGAATTTGAATGTTCATGGTTCTCTGGTGTCGGATAATGCTAATATGACATGCAGCTCAACACAAAGTATTTTTTAAAGTGCTTTGTTTTTGAAACACAAAAGGTTTTCAAACAAACACAAAGTTCTCTTTCATAGGTTCACTCAACGCTGCGTAAGCTAAGATGCTTTGGGAAACTCCCCTGGCGTCCCGATTGTCTGAAGCCCTTATAGAATCACGGCAATTCATTGGCTGATGGCGTGGATGCCGTCTTCAACGTTCTTACGTCGCGTAAGCGTGGCCTTCTGCCTTCAGAGCTCATGGACGTGCTTTCGCGCACCACTGAAAAGCTCTCTATTGATTGGCCTGACGAGCCCCGCGAAACTCGACGAGCGGTTCCTTAGCGGCCCAAATTCAAGGCCTGAACGGAGGAAGCTACCATTTTTCAGTGATCTGCATCACGAGATCTCCAGATCCTGGAAACAGCCTTTGTCCTCCCACCTTACTAACGCAGCAGCCGCTGACTTCACCAACCTAGTGGGTTCTGTGGAGCAGAGCTATATCGCCATTCCGGTGATCGAGGACACGCTAGCCTCTCACCTCTCGCCATCTTTTGCGCCTTCATGGAAGTCCCGCCCCCTCCTTCCAACCAAACCATGTAGGACCATTTCTGCCCTTATAGGGAAGTCCTACATTGCAGCTGGTCAGGCAGGCATGGCCCTACACACTATGGCCATCCTCCAAGCCTACCAGGTGGATGTCCTCGAAGAGATGGATGAGGGTGGCAGCCTGACTCCAGAGGCAGATAAAGCGCTCTGTAAAGCCACGGACTTGGCCCTGAGAGCCACTAAGCACACTGCTCGTGCTGTAGGATGCTCTATGGCAGGCTCGGTAGCTGCAGAGCGCCAACTATGGCTTAATCTCACAGAGATTCGTGAGAAGGAGAAAGTTTGTCTCCTTGACGCCCCCATTTTTCAAACTGGACTATTTGGAGAGGCAGTCAGCTCTGTAGTGGAGAAGTTTCAGTCCGCCAACTCTCAGTCAGCTGCCCTCAGGCAGTTTATGCCCAGGAGGACGAAGGACCATTCTAACACCCCCTCCTCTTCCTTGTCTAGAGAGCGCTCCTTGCCCAGGAAGGAGATCTCCAGTAGGAGCAGCGCCCCGGCTCATCCCCCTCTGACCACGGTCTGGGGAGCCCAAGGCCGACCATTGCCCCACCGGCAACCTCACAGGCAGATTGATCTGAAGCAGCCCGACAGGCCTGCCATTTCAGCTCCATCGAGTCGCTCCTGACTCTCGAGTCAGGTTGAGGAGAGTTTTCCCAGAAACCTCACGAGGCAGGGCCAGACCGTTCAAACGTTTCTGCCCGCCTCTAACACACTCTCCTCACTCAAATCTGTCACATCTGCCTAGCAGGTTTCAGTGTGCAGCAAATGGCCATCTTCAGTCTCTTCCAGTGTGGCAGTCGGGAGACACATCAGGCTTTCTCCCCCTATCAGGCTCCTTCATCACCCATGGCTCGCGTGATAGGAGACACATTCGGTTCTCTCCCACAGCCTACAGGCCCCGTACCGGCCGCTTTTCAGTCCGGTACATCAGTCCCCGTGGACTCCCTCATCCTGAATGAGGACGCCAAAGGCTTTCCTACTTGGTGGACAACTTCGCCCCCTCCAGACCTTCTCGACACCCCAACACAGGTATGTCTCACATTCGAGTGGGAGACTGGTTTGTCACTGTCGACCTGAAAGATGCCTATTTTCATATTCAGGTTGATCAGCGGCGCAGGAAGTTCCTTCGGTTCGCTTTTGGACAACAAGATTCTTCCCTTTGGCCTGGCTTTGGCACCGAGGACGTTCACAAAGTGCATGGATGCTGCTCTGGCCCCTTTGAGGCTCCAGGGCATTCGTGTACTCAACTACCTGGACGATTGGCTCATTCTGGCCCACTCCAGGGAGTCAGTGAGCCGTCACAGGGATGTCGTCCTCCGCCACATTCGTGCCCTTGGCCTCAGAATGAACACCAAGAAGAGTGTTCTATCCCCTTCTCAACAAACTGTGTTTTTGGGAGTTCACTTGGATTCCGTTCAAATGCAGGCCTGTCTAGCTCCTGCCCGGATTTCCAGCCTCAATACACGTTTGGCCCACTTCAAGCTAGACCATTATGTCTCCGTGAGCACTTGTCACAGGCTCATAGGCCTCATGGCTGCAGCCTCCCCTGGGTTGCTCCACATGAGGCTGTTCCTTTGGTGGATGAAACTTTCAGGGGTCCACTCCACAGGATGGTTCACGTCCCTGGAGTCTTGAACCTCGCAGCCGACTTTCTGTCGAGACAGAAGCTCAGGTCGGGGGAGTGGATGTGGAACCGTCAAACGGTAGCCCAGATTTGGAATCTGTTCGGCAAAGCGGAAGTGGACCTCTTTGCGTCGCGGGAGTCGTCCCAATGTCCGATTTGGTTCTCCCTGAGTTCCCTGGCACCTCTGGGCATAGATGCGTTCGCTCACCCTTGGCCGGACATGAGGCTGTACGCATTTCCACCCGTCAAGCTGATTCCGGCAGTTCTGTGGAGGGTGAACGACAGCGGTGTCCGTCTCCTACTCATAGCCCCGTTCTGGCCATCCCAGACGTGGTTCTCGGAGCTGATTCCTCTTCTGTATCGGCCCCCTTGGGAGATTCCGATCAGGCAGGACCTGCTCTCTCAGACAGATGGGAGAGGAGTGAACAGTCTGTGATTGGGGTGAGAGGAGTCTTTGATGATACTTCTCACTCTCCTTAAGCCCGGCTCACACTGTGCGATTTTGGCCACGATTTGTTCGTCTGAGACAAATTTAGAAAATCCTAAAATCCTAAAAGATTTATATAATCCTAGGTTAAAATCAGTTGTCTAGATCGCTGGTTTGACATGTTCACCGACAGCCGATTAATGGCCGTTGCGATCAATTTTTTCCTCCGATTAAATTCTGGCAGTGTCAGAAGATTTCAGACACTTTCCTGCATTGTGACATCTCCTACGACGACCGTCAAACCAAGAACCAATAGGAGCACTGAACTTGATGACGCAATTAGCGCGACAACTTCAAACCATTCATTATTTGTAAAAACAATATATGTACAAAGTAAAGTTTACTTAAAGTTTATTTATTAAGGGGCAGGATGTTTAAACTCGAATAACAAAATTACCTCAAGTTAGCTCTGTAGAACTGGAAGTTCATAAAGTCCTCTTTTGCCCAGCCATGACTTGCTCCACACACGTCGTCTTTTTCGTTTTGTTTTTTTTTAACATCAAGCCATGTAATTAATAAAACTAATGCTACACGTTGCTGTTGTTTGCTAGCTACCATTATAGCGAGAGAACGCGGGTCACGTATTGATGACGTAAAACAAGTCTTCTTGAGTACGTCCGTTTTTATTGCGTCTTGACTGTCGTACAGTCTGACATTAAGACAACTGAGATCCTACAGTCTGACATGGGGATCATGTTCGTACAGTGTGACAAGCAACAATCGCAAAAGACTATTAAAAATTGCACAGCGTGAGCCCGGCTTTAGGCAGCATTTGTGGTAAATGTCTTTGATGGAGGGTAGCCCAAACATTAGGCTACCCCTAATGGTAGCCCCATTTGAGCCCTTAGAGTCAGCTCCAGAACGGATTCTGACTCTCAAGGTTATTCTTTTGTTGGCACTAACATCTTTAAAAAGAGTTGAGGACTTGCAAGCTCTCTCTGTCAGCGAGATGTGTATAGACTTCGCCCCGGGTCTGGTCAAGGTGACCTTACGGTCTAGGCCTGGCTATGTTCCCAAGGTTTTATCTGCATTGTTTCGCTCTCAGGTGGTTACACTTCACTCTTTCCATCCTCCTCCCTTTGCTTCAGGCGAAGATGAAAGGCTTCACATGCTCTGTCCTGTCCGAGCTTTGAAGATCTATGTGGACCGCTCCAGCCATTGGAGGAAATCTCCTCAGTTGTTGGTATGTTTTGGTGCTAGCCGCTGTGGGCTTGCCACATCGAAGCACAGAATTTCTCACTGGGTGAGGGACGCTATTTCACTGGCTTATGAGGTGCGTGGTCTTTCTTCACCTCTCAGCGTTCGGGTGCATTCTACTAGGAGCGTGGCTTCCTCTCAAGCTCTTTTTAGAGAGGTCCCCCTAGAGGATATTTGTGTAGCAGCAGGATGGTCCTCTCCGCACACTTTTATCAGGTTCTATAACTTGGATCTTGACACGGCTCCGGGTTCCCATATTTTATCTGCTTGAACCAGCCGTGTATGCTGTCTGGTTCGTAAACAGGCCAGATAGGGCAGCGTTTTTAGCTTGGCGTGTTTGGTATATCGTTCCCAAAGCATCTTAGCATACGCAGAGATATCTGAGGAGCAGATGGCGCGTTCGCCAGCATAATGAGGCGACATAAGAACATTGAAGACGGCATCCGCGCCATCAGCCAAAGAATTGGCGTGATTCTATAAGGGCTTCAGACAATCGGCACGCCCGGGGGCATTCCCAAAGTGTCTTAGCTTACGCAGCGTCTCGTTCCCTATTCAAAGAACAAGGGTTACGCGTGTAACCCGAGACATTTTAAAGTTGAGCGCAAATGTTTCGGTTCCTCCACCGAGGAGCACAAACATTTTATAAGCGAATGCAAAGTTTCATGGGCAAACGCAACAAGTATTTTGGAAGCAAGTATTTTGCAAGCATCTCAATATCTCTTGGTGGAATGCAATTTTGCTAGAGAACACAAACGTTTTGCAAACTAACACAAAGTTTCTTGCCAGAATACAAAAGTTTTGTGAACAAACGCAATGTTTTACAGTCGAGCGCAAATGTTGTGTGCGTGAATGCAAAGTTTCTTGCCGCAACGCAAAAGTTTTATAAGCGAATGCAAAGTTTCATGGGCAAACGCAACCAGTATTTCGCAAGCAAGTATTTCGCAAGCATCTCAGTATCTCTTGGTGGAACGCAATTTTGTTAGAGAACACAAATTTTTGCAAACAAACAAAAGTTTCTCTGTAGAATTCAAAGTCTCTTGTCAGTGAATACAAATTTCTGAAGGAGCTCAAAAGTTTAGCAAATGAGCGCAAAGTTTCTCGTGGAACACAAAAGTTCAACAAAAATCAAGAAAATAGCAATATATGCGTATTATGACAAGACCCAATTAGCTTAACGCAGTACATGTAGCAAGGTCTTTTTTAATTATATAATAAATAAAAAGAAAACAGATAGCATAGATTAGAAAAAGAATAGAGCAAGCTAGTGTTAGAGGCCTTATTTGTATTATAGTGAATGTCCAGCGCTTTATATTATAGTGAATGTCCAGCGCTCTCTCCACCCTCAATACCACGACTGAGGTGACCTTGAGCAAGACACCGAACCCCCAACTGCTCCCCGGGCGCCGCAGCATAAATGACTGCCCACTGCTCCGGGTGTGTGTTCACGGTGTGTGTGTGTGTGTGTGTGTGTGTGTGTGTGCATTTGTTCACTACTCACTGCTGTGTGTGTGCACTTGGATGGGTTAAACGCAGAGCACCAATTTCGAGTATGGGTCACCATACTTGACAATACGTCACAACTTTACTTTACTTACTTTACTTATTTGCTTTTGTTAATTGTATAATAAATAAAAAGAAAACAGATAGAATAGATTAGAAAAAGAATAGAGCAAGCTAGTTTTAGAGGCCTTTTTTGCTTTTGTTAATTGTATAATAAATAAAAAGAAAACAAATAGATAGAATACAAAAAGAATAGAGAAGCTAGTGTAAATTTTTTTTTAAGAAAACAAGCAGTTAGTAAATGAATAGAGTACAAGTCTAAAAGGGGCACGTTTTTTTTTTTAAAGAATAGAATTAGAATAGAGAGTACTAGAGTTAGAGGGTCAAATAAAGATGGAAGAGATGTGTTTTTAGTAGTGCTGTCAAATGATTAATCGCGATTAATCGCATTCATATATGTGTGTATACTGTGTATATTTATTATGTATATATAAATACACACACATACAGTATATATTTTGAAAATATTTACGTTTATGCATTTAGAGATTCATATTCTTATATTTTATATTATATATAAATATATTTAATATATAAACATAACATATTTTTCTTAAATGTATACATTGACATTATGTAAATATATGCGATTAATCATTTGACAGCACTAGTTTTTAGTTCTTGAAGATGGTTAAGGACTAATGGGATTGAGTTGGGCAGGTCATTCCACCAGGAGGGAACATTTAATGTAAAAGTCTGTGAAAGTGATTATAATGTAATAATATAATTTCTCTGTCTGTCAGTTCACAGTGGTGCGGTGTTGTGTTCCGGCTCAGAGAATGTTTCGGACCGCCAGTTCATGTGTTCTCTTCCATTTCATGCTGTTGTTGGGTCTCTTCATGGCTGTGGTCACATTAGTTGCCAATATCAACAGGTACTAATGCTGATAAATATCTATAATTTAGTACCAGTGTTTTTTCATGCACTGGTCAATTTAGAGATTTTGGGCTATTTTGCTTTCATAACTTTTCTTATTTCAGACTAGTGGAAAGAAAAAATACAAAATACACATTTAAGTGTACTTAATCTCTTTGCGTCTGTAGATTTCAATTCCAATGCATATCTCTAAAAGTTTTCTCCTGCACTTCAGCAGCACTTACATAAGCCAAACTTTACAGTTTTTTTCTTGTCTATATTCTGAAAGTTTTTACTGAGGGGTTTGTTCATATCTTATTCACACAGATTTATACAATATTTAATTCTTCACAAAATGTTGAATTAATTTTTTTCTGGCTGTTGACAGTTTTTGTTTTTAATTATGGAGTGATATTTTGCTTCCATAACGGGTCTTCTTACAGATTAGTGGGAAATAAATATCCAAAACACACATTTAACTGTTTAATTTGTTACACTTTATCTATTTGCATCTGATTTCAGTTACAACACATATCTAAGTCGCTTAAAGTTGTTTTCTCAAAATGAGTTTTTTCTCCACTTCAGCAGAACTTACGTACACCAAACTTTACAGTTTTATTCATATCTATATTCTGAAGGTTTTTACTGAGGGGTTTGTTCGTATATCATTCACCTGAGTTTTTATTCCTAAAAACGTGATCTAAATGTATTTTTTTCTGTTTTTTACAGTATTGTTTTATTTATGCAGTGATAAAAAGAGAAATCCAAAATCCCTTCTGTAAAAACCTTTAACTCTAATATGTCAACAAAATCAAACAAGAATTTTGTACCAGGCTTTATCCAGTGTTCAGAATTATTTTCTGGAAATGTATACAGATTAATGCATATTAAATTAGACAATGCCAGAAGTCTTGAAAACTTGTAATACAAAACATGTGTCTTAATGTCATTAATCAACTGGGAAAAACTATTAACTAAGATTTTACCCTATTCACCTGTGCTGCCTTAATAAAAGAAAATGAGGCAATAAACATCTATTCTCCAAATATTTAGTCAGCAGTTACTTGTAATATGTGGCCTTATATTAGCGTGATGTTTCTCACACATTCATAAAACCTATCACATTCTCCTCTGAGGGTTGATAAGGGTGGCTGTGGCCCGTTTGTATGCAACAGGACCGTGTTTAATGTGACCAAGGTGTGTATACAGACGCTTCCCGATCCGGCCCAGACCACCATAAGCTACATCTCATCTGAGGCCTTCGCCTTCGCTCTCATACAGGACGTACCAGTGTACGTACCAGACACAGGAACAGTTTCATCCCTCAGTCAATACATCTCATGAACACTCAATAATAAACGTGGAACACATAACTAATACATTATCCATTCACCACACTCTATTTTTATTTTTATAATTTCTAATTTGCACATACTTGACCTGTACATACATAGTTGTCTATATTATATATATATATATATATTTTTTTTTTTTTTTTTTGCTGCTTTGTACATTGGTTATTGGCTATTTCTTGTTATTTTGTTTTTATTACCTGTGTCCTGTCCTGTTACTGTCTTTCTGTTGCACTGTGGAGCTTCTGTCACTACAACAAACTCCTTGTATGTGTAAACATACTTGGCCAATAAAGCTCATTCTGATTCTGATACTGGCTGAAGTGTAAGTGTGTGTTAATGTACCTCTAATGCCGAATCCTAACCAGGTGTGATGGAATCAGGGTTATTATTGTGAATGAAAAATAAAACCATAAAAAACACTCAAACAATAACTGAAAAAAAATAATTATACAATATATATATATATATATAGTATAATTATTTATATATATATATATATATATATATAACACTTTTTTTAGCTAGTTGCAAAGGCAACATTTCTCTTTTGTTGTTTAGTTTATGTTGAAGTTCTAAAATATTTAAACTGTAACAAAATATGTTGTTTCAACTTAAAAATTAAGTGTTGTACTGCATTCAAATTTTAGGTTTAGTCAACTCAATTATCCAAGTTGTCACTTAGTACAGCTTAATATTTCAAGTTGACTAAACTTAAAAGTCAGCACAACACTTACTTTAAGTGGAATAGTTTTTTTACTAAAATAACTCAAATGTAAAATTTGGTAAAATTACAAAATTTTACTAAATTGTAAAATTAAACAAAAACAAAAACTATATAGACAAATAAAAAAAACTAATAAAATTTACAAAATTACTAAAATGAGAAAAAAAGAGAAAATATAAAAATACAATCTAATGCAAAATATTTGAATTTGAATACTTTATTGTCATTGCACGATTTGCACAACGAGATTCAATTGAAACTCCTTAACCACATCAATGATACTAAAATAATACTGGATGAAGTTGATGCTGTTTTTTTGTAAGTAATTTTTAATTTTTTAATGTACTGATGTTCATTTATGAGCCGCTCATCTGTTTCAGTGTCATACTGACGTCGTACGTGTCTCGCGGACGAGCGAATCGTAAAGCCATCGAGAGACTGAAGGACATGTTGGTGATGGTGAGTGTGACGTGAACAGAACTGAGCACAAGTCAAAGACGTACAGTTTCATTAATTGCTTTCCTTTAGCAGATTCATTTATGCAAAGTGGCATACGAATAAAGAAAAATCCGAACACAATGTTCAGTGTTTGCCAACATGATGCTCATGCAAGTAATGCAATTTCAGATCACGCTTGCAACATTTCTTGTCCTATTTCTACGACTGAACTATAGATAAAAATGTTATAAACCCCAAAACTACAGATATTAATAATGTCTATCCTTCTGTGACATTCAGACTGTATTTTCGTCTGTATTTTCTCTACAGTGCAGCTCTGATAAACGCTTCCTGGTGAAGCAACACTCGATGATCATGAGACGACAGCAGAGAACACGCTAACATCCCGTGATAAAAATACAATAAAACTTCCTCTTTGTTTAAGAAATTAAACTGCTCTAACAACTTGATCTGAAGCTATACTCAGCAAAAATGGTCGATGTGTTTATAAGTGTCATGAAAAACTAAATTACACCAGCTTTTGGCTGTAATACAAATGGACATCAGGGGGAAAATAAAATAAATTCACCAAATGTATGATATGAGTCTTTTAAAGTTGAGGAAGAGGCAAGATTTGCAATGATTTTCACTGTTTACACCAGTAATAACTATATTTACATCCACACCAATGCACAATAATGTTTTGTTTATTATAAGCGTGCTGCAGTTTTGTTGTCTGTCACTTTAAATGCTTTTAAAGATGGATTTTGATTGGCTGTCAATGTTTTTATTGTTCATCCGCTGGAAAATAATTGCTTTGAAAGTGATTCTAACATGGTTCCTCTGTAGTTATCATTATACAGTAGTTGTGTTGTGGAAATGTTACTGTTATATTCACTGTCCTCGGTGTGAACGGGCCTTAAATATCAACATACTATATCAGTACTGTAAAATATGTTTGTGTTCTGTGATGTTTATGGAAACATTATTTTTGAAATTTGTGTGGTACTTTTAGTGTTTTTAAATTTTAAAGCTCTTGGTCAGTATTATTCACACATAATATAATAATTTTGTTATGCTTTAGTTCCTTAGGTGTGTGCATTTCATTTCATTTGTTAATGTATTCTCACAATAAAGTGTTATATTATTATCACTGATGTACTATTTTAGTTTTTGTTAATATTTCGAGTTATATTTAATTTTATATTTTCAGGTTTCATTTGAAATTTTAATTAAAGTTTCAATAATTTTGTTGTTTGTTTTGTCAGTTTAATAATAATATTAATTATAATTTTAAAAAATATGTCTAGTTTTTAAGTTTTAGTTTTTGTTACTTTAGTACTTCAAGTTGAACTAAATGAAAATGAGAAAAGTTGTCTTGGCTAAAATAAAATAATTTTACAATAATAAAAACAAAAATGATTTCAGTATTTTCAAGTAATTAAACTATTTTTTATCATTTTAGTTTTAGTTAATGATAATAACCCTTGCGTTTAATTGTGTAAAAGCGTCTCTTGTTGCCTCAGTGACAGAGATGAAGCTCATTATCTCTGACGAACACATGATAAGAACGAGCTGCGTTGCACTGATATCACACACTCACACACACACACACACTCACACACACACACACACACACACACAGATAGTCAGTAAAACGAACGCCCGTATGATGGCTGGAAGTCTCCGTTTCCTCCTCCTGTCACTCTGTGGTGAGTTACTGATATATTTACTGATATCAATTAAATACTTAATTTACTCATAAAGTTCACAGTAAACGTCACTTATTGTATACTTATACGTATACTTACTGGATTCTCCTTCTGTGTTTCAGTTTTGTTGGAACCTGTGACAGAAATCGGTACTTCTATTTATTATTTATTTCACTCATTCTGAGCTTAACGCTTTTGTTTGTTTTTTAAGCATGTACATTTAACTCTATATTTAAGATTGATTTATTTTGATATAAAATTTGCATATAAAATGTCCATCCATTTGAATTACACAATGTTAACATAATTAAACTTAATGTCATAAGTAAGTGAAACAAGAATGAGTTTCATGTAATAGTACTAATAGACTGACTATGTTGTAAATACACAATAATCAGGTTTATATATATTTAAAGTTGTCCAATCTATGTTCAAACTATTTATTTTGATTAAATATATTTTTCTTTTACAATTAACATTATACACTGAACAAAATTATAAACGCAACACTTTTGTTTTTGCCCCCATTTTTCATGAGCTGAACTCAAAGATCTAAGACTTTTTCTATGTAAACAAAAGGCCTATTTCTCTCAAATATTGTTCACAAATCTGTCTAAATCTGTGTTAGTGAGCACTTCTCCTTTGCCGAGATAATCCATCCACCTCACAGGTGTGGCATATCAAGATGCTGATTAGACAGCATGATTATTGCACAGGTGTGCCTTAGGCTGGCCACAATAAAAGGCCACTCTAAAATGTGCAGTTTTACTGTATTGGGGGGGTCCGAAAACCAGTCTGGTGTGACCACCATTTGCCTCACGCAGTGCAACACATCTCCTTCTCATAGAGTTGATCAGGTTGTTGATTGTGGCCTGTGGAATGTTGGTCCACTCCTCTTCAATGGCATGTCCGGGGAGTATGCTGGCCATGAAAGAACTGGATGTTTTCAGCTTCCAGGAATTGTGTACAGATCCTTGCAACATGGGGCCGTGCATTATCAAGCTGCAACATGAGGTGATGGTCGTGGATGAATGGCACAACAATGGGCCTCAGGATCTCGTCACGATATCTCTGGTATCAATAAAATGCACCTGTGTCCGTTGTCCATAACATACGCCTGCCCATACCATAACCCCACCGCCACCATGGGCCACTTGATCCACAATGTTGACATCAGCAAACCGCTCACCCACACGACACCATACATGCTGTCTGCCATCTGCCCTGTACAGTGAAAACCGGGATTCATCCGTGAAGAGAACACCTCTCCAAAGTGCCAGACGCCATCGAATGTGAGCATTTGCCCACTCAAGTCGGTTACGTTGACGAACTGCAGTCAGGTCGAGACCCCGATGAGGACGATGAGCATGCAGATGAGCTTCCCTGAGATGGTTTCTGACAGTTTGTGCAGAAATTCTTTGGTTATGCAAACCGATTGTTGCAGCAGCTGTCCGGGTGGCTGGTCTCAGACGATCTTGGAGGTGAAGATGCTGGATGTGGAGGTCCTGGGCTGGTGTGGTTACACGTGGTCTGTGGTTGTGAGGCCGGTTGGATGTACTGCCATATTCTCTGAAACGCCTTTGGAGACGGCTTATGGTAGAGAAATGAACATTCAATTCACGGGCAACAGCTCTGGTGGACATTCCTGCAGTCAGCATGCCAATTGCACGCTCCCTCAAAACTTGCGACATCTGTGGCATTGTGCTGTGTGATAAAATTGCACATTTTAGAGTGGCCTTTTATTGTGGCCAGCCTAAAGCACACCTGTGCAATAATCATGCTGTCTAATCAGCATCTTGATATGCCACACCTGTGAGGTGGATGGATTATCTCGGCAAAGGAGAAGTACTCACTAACACAGATTTAGACAGATTTGTGAACAATATTTGAGAGAAATAGGCCTTTTGTGTACATAGAAAAAGCCTTAGATCTTTGAGTTCAGCTCATGAAAGATGGGGGCAAAAACAAAAGTGTTGCGTTTATAATTTTGTTCAGTGTATTTATGCTGATTTTAAGCAACTAAAATCAATGCGGAATGAAAATATGACTATTCATACTTTTTAATTGATAAAATAATTTATTTCACAATTAACATATTTGTGCTGATTCTAAGCAATGAAAATAAATGCATTATGAAAATATGACTATGTCCATACTTTTAACTGATTCATTTTTTTCCACAATTAACATATCTATGCTGATTCTAAGCAACCGAAATAAATGTGTAATTTTTTTTGTACTATTAATATTGCAACCAAATAGATGCACATGCTTAATAATAAATGAAGCTATGATTCATTTTTTAGAAATTTTACGCAAGTTCGGTTGATTTCTGTGCAGGTGGATTGCTTCTGAGACCAGTTCTGTCTGGACCCAGCGAGGCCTATGTGAAATCTGAAGTCCAGTTTGACTGTGCGGTTCCAGGCTGGTCTTCACCTTTGACCTATGAACTCTGGAAGGTCGCAGGGGATCTTATTGCAGCAGAAAACAACATCAAGGTCACCTTTACCCTACAGGTCACTGAGGGGTCAGAGGGCAAGTACTACTGCAGACTGACCGCTGGAGGTCAAACCAGCAACTCCATACACTTCCATGCAGTGAGTGAGTAAAATGTGCTGAATTCATGTGTGAATTATTATAATTAAATGGGTCATGAACTGCCTATTTTGCACTGTTCTCTGAGGCCCACTTATGTTATCAAGATTTTTACATCAACGGACATCATAATTTAGAAGTAATAGGCTATTTTCTGTCCTGTTTTTAACCCCTTCATCAGAACGCTTTGTTTGAATAGGCGTGGAGGATTGTAAACTAGGAAGTAAACGCCCACTGCTGTGATTGGCTAAAATAGTTGTGTATGTTTGAAAGCCTACATCCTTCATAGATGGACGCTGCTGTGATTTAGGTTAAAAATGCATAAATCTGTATCAGGGGATCTTTATCGTTTGGTTTCTGTGTTAGACCTCTGTCGTAAACACTACATGCGGTGGGCGGGGCTTAAACAGGCAGTGATGTAGAATTGGTGGGTGGGGATAGGGGTGGGCGATATGACCAAAATCTTATATCACGATATGACTAATTTTATATCACGATAAAAAATCTTTGATACCATAGAATTTTCATAATCCTTATCACCAATGTCAATATCAAATTAATACAAGCCTAAAAAGAGATAACCCCCCCTCCCAAAAAAAAAAACTCAAGCTTAATGAAGATAAATAGTCAGTGATGAAATAAGCATAAGAAACTAATTGCAAGCAATAGGACAAAAAACTACAATAAATAAGAAACGCTACATACATTGTGTAAATTAATTAGTCTTCACTGTGTTAATTATATAATTAACACATGTATTATAGATTCTATACATATATATAAATATATAATTATTATTTTTTTATTAAAGTTACAAAAGTGATTTAGTCCGTCTCACTGTTGTTTGATTAATATGAATGGCAGACAGGACGAATATTGGACAGCTTCCCCTTTAAGACCAAAGTCCGGATGCAATATACTGTTACATATACATTTTCTTTTTCAGCTGTTTACTCTCTCTTAACACCTAAATCACTGTGTTTATGAGGATACTTGCAAAGACGGGAATTCTGATGCATATAAGTGTGTTTATGTATGTATGTTTCAACAGCTTAAAATCGGTTGTTTTAAAACTGCAGTGCTTAAAAACGCATGTCCATGCTACAGACGTAGTCCCTCGTTTAAGAACGA
Organism: Barbus barbus; assembly: GCF_936440315.1. Lineage (NCBI taxonomy): Eukaryota > Metazoa > Chordata > Actinopteri > Cypriniformes > Cyprinidae > Barbus > Barbus barbus. Next base: position 1,055,465 of record NC_136763.1, read on the forward strand.
GCTCATCGTTTTGTTCTGGCTGGTCGCTCTCCATCTGCTTCTGTCTCCCCTTCACGGCCCATTGTGGCATTTAAAGATCGCAGTCATCTAAATGAAGCAAAAGTATTACCGTAAACAATGTATTTTGCGACACCACGAAATAAACGATAGAGCATAATATAAAATGATAGACTTTTTATTTTGTCCATCCAATATATATTGTCATATCACACAGCTCTAGGCGGGGCTAAACAGACAGCGATGTATAATCGTATGTTTCAACAGCGATGTATAATCGGAGGGCAGGGCTAAACAGGCAGCGACGTAGAATCGGAGGGCGGGGCTAAACAGGCAACAACGTAGAATCGGAGGGCAAGGCTAAACAGGCAACGACGTAGAATCGGAGGGCGAGGCTAAACAGGCAGCGATGTAGAATTGGTGGGCGGGGCTAATCGGAGGGCGGAGCTAAACAGGCAACAACGTAGAATCGGAGGGCGGGGCTAAATAGGCAGCAACGTAGAATCAAAGGGCGGGGCTAAACAGGCAACGACGTAGAATCGGAGGGCGAGGCTAAACAGGCAGCGACATAGAATTGGTGGGCGGGGCTAAACAGGCAACGACGTAGAATCGGAGGGCGAGGCTAAACAGGCAGCGATGTAGAATTGGTGGGCGGGGCTAAACAGGCAACGACGTAGAATCGGAGGGCGAGGCTAAACAGGCAGCGACATAGAATCGGAGGGCGAGGCTAAACAGGCAACGACGTAGAATCGGAGGGCGAGGCTAAACAGGCAGCGATGTAGAATTGGTGGGCGGGGCTAATCGGAGGGCGGAGCTAAACAGGCAACAACGTAGAATCGGAGGGCGGGGCTAAATAGGCAGCAACGTAGAATCAAAGGGCGGGGCTAAACAGGCAACGATGTAGAATCGGAGGGCGAGGCTAAACAGGCAGCGACGTAGAATTGGTGGGCAGGGCTAAACAGGCAACAACGTAGAATCGGAGAGCGGGGCTAAACAGGCAACAACGTAGAATTGGATGGTGAGGTTAAACAGGCAGTGACGTAGAATTAGTGGGCGGGGCTAAACAGACAGTGATGTAGAAGCAGGCAATGATCTTGTTCTGTGGAGGCAGTGCTTATCCACACTATTACATCATAGAGTGGGACATTCAACAAGCTGTGGTTTTGACAGACTGCCTTCAATATCAGCTGTTTTTAGACTAATGAGAAAGTTTTGAGTTCTGAAACTTACAGGATGTTTTTATAGCACAATGACCTCTTATATGTCAAAATATCAAGGGAATTTTTGGTTTCTCAGTTCATGACCCCTTTAAGATGACGACCTTCAGTCGATGAAGCCGTTTTATTTTACATGATCTCATGAGACCACAAGTACACGTCAGAGATGGTGTTGTTTTAGTATTATTCATATACCAACGTTTCCCAATAACGTACAATGTACAACGTTTGTTCTATTCGACCGTAAGTGCCCTACGAAGTGGACATCACCGGATATTCCGCCATGATTCCAGTTCGAAACGAGTGTATGTGTTCCATTCAAAGGGCATTAAATTGTGCGAGATGTGAATTTAAATTGTATTTATTTACAGAGGTATATGATGTCACACTCATCTGTGTGTGAAGACACTGCAGACACTGCAAATCCATGAATGAATGTTCCAAAGTGAAGTAAACTTCAACGTATTTCCCCTGCTCAGGGAGTAGGAAGCAATGAACACTGTGTAGGGATCATATCAATCGGTACACAGTTCATGCACGTAGCTCTCTTCTAACGAGCTGCTTATCAGAATCAGGTGTGCTAACTAAGAGAGACATGCACAATATGCAGAGCAGGGGGCGCGAGGCCTGGTATTGGGAAACGCTGTTATATACTATCATAGATTTTATTAATGTTTTGAATGATCCCTTATTTAATATTTTCAGTTTTCTTTCAAAGTTATAGTAATTTAGTTATGTGCTTTTGTAATTTCCATTAGTTTTTCTTTTAAATATCACTATTTGGGTTTAATTTAAGATTAAGATTAAGATATTAGTGCTTCAATCTAAATTTATTTAGTATTCAGGATTAATTTATTTTTACTGTATATCAGTTTTAGATCAGTTTTATTTTTTATTTATTTCCACTTAGTAATTTTAGTTAGTAATTTAAACTTAATTCAGTTAGTTGCCAAGGCAACATCTCAAATTTTTGTTTAGTTTAAGTTTTTTAGTTGTTAAGTTTATTTTTTAGTATGTCCATGTGCTTTTGTCATTTTACAAAAAAAATTTAAACATTACTATTTAGGTTTAATTTATTTTTAATTTCAGTTTTAGTTTTTATATATTTACGGTTAGTAATTTAATTTTTTCAGTTAGTTGCCAAAGGAACATTTCTAATTTTCGTTTAGTTTAATTTTTTCATATAGTATTTTTAGTTTTAGTTTGTTTGTTTTTTAGTCTTTTTTTTTTCTTTTGTCATTTTTACCTATTTATTTATTTACTTTTTAATATTACTAGATTAGTTTTAATTTATTTTTTAGTTCAGTATTAGTTTTGAATTTTTTTAAATAGTTTTAGTATTTTTATTGCTTTAACCTAAACTTAATTGGTTACCAAGGAGAATAATTTTAGATTATTTTTCATCCAATATTTAGATTTTTATTTTTCATATTTTATTTTATTTCATATTTATTTCAATTCAATGTTTTTTAAAAGATACGTTTGAGTTAAAGGGTTAGTTCACCCAAAAATAAAAATTACCCCATGTTTTACTCACCCTCAAAGCATCCTAGATGTATATGACTTTCTTCTTTCAGACGGATACAGTCGGAGTTATATTAAAGATTATCTTTGCTCTTCCAAGCGTTAGAATGGCAGTAGGTGGGTGTTTTTGTTCAACAGTCCAAAAGTAGTCAAATAAAGTGCACGCATCCATAATAAAACGTGCCGCACACGGTGAATAAAGGCCTTCTATAGCGAATCCATATTTAATATGGAAAATATCCATATTTAAAATGTTATAAATACTTTTACATTGTAAATGTTATAGATACGTGCGCTTTATTTGATGTCTTTTGGACTGATGGACAAAAACACCCACCTACTCCCATTCTAACGCTTGGAACAGCAAGGATAATACTAATGTTCATTTTTGGGTGAACTAACCCTTTAAAGATAATAATGCTGGTCGTGTGCCATCATGTTTAACTGACTGATATTGTATAATAGTTCTGTCGATGTCAGTTCCTGTCATAGGAGCCCGTTTGAGCTCAGATCCTGATCCAGCAATCGTCTATGAAGGACAGAAGCTCGTCCTGCGCTGTCTGGTCAGGAAGGGGACGCATCTGTCCTTCACATGGTACCATGACACACAGTTAGTGAGCTCCTTGTCAGAGCTCCACCGGCTCTCTGGAGACACTCTCACGGTGGACGGGGCGACTGAAATGCATGCTGGGATATACTCATGCACAGCTCAAAACCAGATGACCGTCAACCCCAGATACTCCAGCAGCCCAAACCTCGACGTCATTGTCAAAAGTAACAAATTTAACAACTCTCACTTCTGCATTTCAAAGAAACAACACTTTCTTTCGTTAGTCTATCTAATTTCTCAGGCATTTTCACAGAGACACTTTCACCAACCAATCAAGTCCTGTGCATTTATTTTCACTGAATATGAATATCCTATTTTGGAATTGAAACTTCAGAACAAACTGTTTTGTATTGATTTTCCATGCCTGTTTTCTGGTTTTCAGAGCACATCTCGGTGCCCTCGTTATCGTTTACGGTGTTCTCTAACGGCTCCAGCCTGACGGCCAACATCAGCTGCCGCTCTGAGCGTGGATCTCCGCCCGTGACGTTCAGTTTGATGTTGGACGGACTGGAGCTGGATGTGAAGCGAGTGGATTCTCTAGAGTCCTGGTTCCTTCAGCCCGTCTCTGTGGGTCTGGATCTGGGAGCCGCTCGATGTAAAGCACAAACGGACACACAGCAACTAATATCTGACCCCGTGCGTTTACTCGTAGGTGAGTTTGTGAGTAACACAGATGATGTGAAGAACATCTGAGCATCGCTTCATGCAGCTGCTCGACTACAACAACTGCCTTAAACTTTAATTAAATACCATGTTTTCTGCAAAACAAGTTATGTTTTTATAGTGCTATAGTGTATTTATATTCATATAATTTATATTATATATAAATATATAAACATAACATATTTTTCTTAAATATATACATGCATGTGTATTTATATATACATAATAAATAAACACAGTACACACACACATATATTACGTTCACAAAAACTTGCCCAGCACTAGTTTTTTATCATTGTGCTGATTCCAAAGCGTCTTTTATAATGCAATAATTGTCAAGCATTTGTTACGTGAACCCAAGTTTATTTGTATAGCGTATTTCCCACATGCTGGTAGTTTAACTTCCGCTTAAATAAATTAGTTGATTCTTTGTGTTTATAATAAAGTCTGTTTATAATGAATGCCACTATAATTTATGTTTGTTTTATACATATTACTACTTTATATTTCATTCCTGTTCTTTTCTGAACACCATTAGATTTCAAGTATTTGTTGTGGAGTATAAAATACAGTATAGCATTTGGTTTTATTTACCAGTATTTTACATTGGTTTTGAATGTCATGATAAAATGTGATTTGTACACTGATTCAATTGATCATTTTTATAATTTCTTTGAACTGCTGAGACTTATTTTCTAGAAAATATGGTAAAAGATTATTTTTCTAAGTTGTAAATAAAACATTATTGAAATACATTTAATAAATGCTATTTAAGGCTTTAAAATTTAAAACTTAAAAATTTTACGCTCAATTCAATGTGTTAGTTGTTTCTTTCTAATTATTTGTGAAATTTACTAGCAATTCCTGTGTAAAAATTATTTCCAAGTAAACCCTACAGCTAATGTTTTTCAGTGTAATAAGTAAAATAATCACAAATACTCTTTCGAATCAGTATTTCTGTGCATCCAAAATAATAAATGCAAACTATTTCACAGACTGATCTCAGAAACTAACCCAGATGTGCTGATGAATGTGTTTCAGTCAAAACTCTGAATATGTCACTAACTTTTGGCAAATGCAGCAACTAGTTCATCCTCAAAAGCAACTCATTCATTCAATCAAGTGTGTTTTTTTTTAAAACTTGGGGCCGGTTGCATAAACTGCTTAGACTAGTCTTAAACAGTTAGTCATCTAATTTTTTTCTTCAAGACCGGTTATAACTATTTTAGTTACTTTAACTATTCAGTTACAAAAAGATAGATTGGTCTAATTTGAGTATGAAAAATCAGACTGATTACCCCTTGTCTATTGCTAGTTGTTGAAACTAGTTTTTAAGACACAGTTAGTGATGGGCGCTTTTGAAGCACTGTTTCGTGAAGCTTTGAAACTTTTGTGAATCATTTGCTTCAAAAGGGACATTCTAAAACGCTTAACGTGGCTTAATGCATTAAAACTGTGTTTTTACAGGATATTAACACAATATTAATAGAGCATATATTGTACAGACAAGCAGATGAGTACAGAATAAGAACACGCAACGCTATCTCACGACCAATTCGTACGTATTTTACGAGGTGGCTAATTCGTCTCCCTCGTACGATTTTGTCCGATTTGTCTAAACCCCAGTGACGGGTAGGTTTAGGGGCGGGGTTAGGTGTAGGTCATTCGTACAAATTCATACGAATTGGCAACTCGATTAATTAAAACGATTTAGCAATAAAATTTTATTAATTTAATTTAATTTGTATGAGTGAGGTCGTACGAATTTGTACACATTAGCCACGTTGTAAAATATGTACGAATTGCCGTGAGATCGGGTTTAATTGCGTGTTTAATTGCGCCAAAGGAAAATTTTTAACATGGCTTAATGCAATAAAACAGTGTTTTAAATGACTAAACTCAATAAACATTATTAATGAATTATACTACAGACAAACTTGAGCTTAACGCGTAATTAAACGCGCTGTGTTTGTGTTATGGCTCAAATCTGTTCCTCGGTACATAGTATGATTTATTATCAGCTGTTTATTGAGTTTGGTCATTTTAAAAACACTGTTTTAATGCATTAAGCCACGTAGCGTTTTTCATGTTAAGCGTTAATTACTGACCCTCATGTGGTTCCAAACCTTTATACCTTCGTTCATCTTCGAAACACAAATAAAGATATTTTTGATAAAATCCGAGAGCTCTCTGACGCTCCATAGACAGCAACACAACTGAAATGTTCCCAGGTCCAGAAACGTAGGACATCGGTAAAATATTCCATGTGACATCAGTGGTTCAACTGTAATTTAACGAAGCTACGAGAATACTTTTTGTGCGCAAAGAAAACAAATCAACAATTCTCAAAAATCAGCATTGTTTACGTTTAGTAGAAAGCGTGTGCATGCTGAATATGAACAACACTGATTACTACTCTCCGAAAATGGCGGAAGACGGTAACTCGGGGAGAATTGTTGAGTAAATTATGTTTTCTTTGCTCTCAAAGTATTCTCGTAGCTTCGTTAAATTACAGTTGAACCACTGATGTCACATGGAATATTTTACCGATGTCCTTACTACGTTTCTGGACCTGGGAACATTTCAGTTGTGTTGCTGTCTATGGAGGGTCAGAGAGCTCTCGGATTTTATCAAAAATATCTTAATTTGTGTTTCGAAGATAAACGAAGGTCTTACGGGTTTGGAACGACATGAGGGTGAGTAATTAATGACAGAATTTTCTTTTTTGGGTGAACTATCCCTTTAACATAGTGACTGTTTATGCAACCGGCCACTGTTTGTGTTAGTTCCAGTAGGTGGCGCTGTGCGTGTGACAGTAACGTATCTTTATGATGTCGACGAGATGGTGGCAGCTGCTCGGCTCAAATGCGTCCCAGAGAGAGGAACGTTTCCCACGGTCTCCTGGCGTCTGAACCGTTCCTCCCTTCCAGCAGAGGGCGCCGCTCATGTGGTCACTCATCACGGTCAGATCTTGATCCTCACAGATGTCAGCGACGGGTTTTACCGCTGCAGGGTGAGGGACAGTTTTAACCACAGCTCAGTCTGGGTGGAGAGCGAGGACATCTTTATTCAGAAGACAGGTCAGCGTGTCCTTCATGTCCAGACAATTTCCAGAAAGATGCAGAAGTCAATGAGGGTTTTGTTTGTTTTTTCACAGATTTGGCAGCGACGTCCGTGGAGGTCATTGCGTTGGTTTTCTGTGGTTTCCTGTCGGTTGTGATCGTGTTAGGCTCATTCTTTATGTTCTGGAGCACCAAGCGCAGAAACAACACCTGCAAGCATCACAGTAACCGTGAGTCCACTCATTTCATCATGTGTTAACAGAGAACATTCAAAAGTAGGTTTACAATAATGTTTGCAAAATTATAAAACGAAATGTTCCCTTAATGTTTTTCTAATACATCAGAGAACATTTTGAAATATTGTTTGAACATTGTCAGAGGGTAATTTTCATGCTGTTCTCTCTCTTTTTGTCAGAGGACGTGATCCAGTCTGAGATGATAACGTGAGTCTGGTTTTAGTCTCTCTTAACCTTCATTCGGGTGTGATGCTGCTGTAAAGAACGCTTCTAACCTCTCTTCTGTTCCTCTCTGCAGAATAGACGTTCCCGCAGCTGATGTTTCCTCTGAACCTCAACCTGTGGAAAAGAAAACAGTCATCATGGAGTTTGAGAGACCAGAGACCAGACCAGACCAGACCTGGAGCCAGTGTCCTGCAGAGACGTCTTGAGGATTCTATAGTAATCCTGAACACTTTGATTAGCTGCTTCAGGTGTTTAATTAACCTGAGCTCTGACTGGACAGGACATGGACATCATTCACTACTGTGCCATTTTCCTGTTTTCTATCAATGATATTGTAAGGTGTTTATATACCAAATAAATGTTTCATTTACCAAATGCTTCTAATGAATATGCTTTCTATAGAGACAGATTCCTAATGAAAGCATCTCTCATAAGGAAGTTTTTATATTTAATTATATAGTTATGTTCGTATTTCGTGGTTTAAATATAATCCTTTAAACACTGGCTGTCATAAAAACTTTGATTTATTCAAATTATTGTCATTTTGCATTATTGACACACTATTTTCTTATTTAATACTGTAAAGCTGATTTGACACAATATATTGTTAAAAGCGCTATATAAATAAAGGTGACATCACTTGACTTGATAAGTGAAATAATGAAGACATTACGTAAAAAATCTATTGAATATGTTATAGAATTAATATATCTATCAAAAAAACTATTTTTCTAGCTGATTATTATGCTCATTGAACGGCTTTTCTGAACGTGGCGTTATTACAAGCTGGTTTACTAAAGCAGGGTACACACTAAAAGATTTTTAAAATGTGAGAGACCTCAAACATGAGGACAAAAAATCCTAGATTCAACTCTCCGCAGCTGAAACACTGACTGAACATGATTTATTTGGGTAAGTTGTTCTGTTTCTTTGATGATCATTCATGTCTATTTTGTGTTATAACTTGTAGTAATGAAGAAGAGATGATGATTGGTTGAGGCTACAGCGATCTCACACCAAAACGCATTTCCTGTTTGAATTTCCTGATCAGTTTGGCAGAATTTTGATGGAATTTGAATCTTGAGATTTGAGAATAAGATCACTTAATAAAGTAAGTTTAATCGATGAACTTATAATACCGTCAACCAAGCCCTCAGTTTATTATGGGATTTAGTTTTTTACAACTTTACACCAGTAGGCCAACTTTACACTGTTGCCAAACTCGGTGTATTAAACCGAGGTCACATAATGTACAAAATTTTAATAATATGCCAAAAAGAGACTTATTTTGCGTTTTTGCCAGTTTTGGTGGTGCATAAAAGGAAAATGATTTTAAAGTATCAAAAGCAGATTTTGTCCAGCATGGATATACCTGACCAAAAGTGGATGAATCTGGTAAAAAAAAAAAAAAACTGTTTTAACTAAATTATAAGTTTACTATAAATTATAACGGAGTGTCTATTTACAATTAGTGCATATAGCCTGCCTTGTTGGAACTTTTTTTCTCCCTTTTCAAATCTCATATCACATCGGAAAGGCATTTATTTTCAATAAAAATTAAGGAAATACTGTAAAAGATGAAAATGAAGTATCGGGTAGGATTAGGGTTAGGGTAGGTGTAGGGAGGGCTTTGTTGTCCCAATAAGGTGGCATCCATTTAATAATTTGAATTAAAATTACAATTTACACTGAATACGTTATTATTGCATACTGTTTAATAATTTACTACAATAGGCCTTACTGTAAAAAAAAAAGTTGAGCCAACTTAAAATTTTAAGGCAACCAGCTTCAGCAGATTTTTGAGTTTTCTCAACTTGTTTTACGTTTATACAACAAAAAGTTAAGAATCTCCTACAGAAATAAGTTGAGAGAACTCAAAAATCGGCTGAAGCTGGTTGTTTTATAATTTTAAGTTGGCTCAACTTTTCTTTTTTTTTACAGTGCTTCTGAGGCACAAATAATTGCCACTATTTGCCATAAGTAGTATAAATAGCAGAAAATCATGCTGTTTTCACTGTGTAAATAGAATAGCTATTTGCGCTTAGTGTAAATACACTAAAAAATCAAGAGTTGAGAGCTTAAAAGTTTAAGGCAATCAGCTTAAGGAGATTTTTGTGTTTTCTCAACTTGTTGTATTCAGTTTATACAACAAAAAGTTGAGAAAACTCAAAAATCTCCTGAAGCTGGTTGCCTTAAACTTTTAAGTTTTCTCAACTTTTGATTTTTTACAGTGGCATATCGCAAAAACAAAATACTGCTATTTGCACAGTGTAAGTAGCATCTATTGATAAGAAAATATGCTATTTTCACTTAGTGTAAATAGCATGTAATTGCTATTTACATTTAATGCAAATAGTTGCTGCCAAATTATAAACAATAGAGTCATGATGAACGATTTATAATTTTCCCATCCTGAAAATGTTCATCTCACTATAAAACTTACTAAAGTTTACCAAATGTCTTGATATACAACAACAGTGTATGACAGGCATCAAAGAACAAACACACGTTCAGGCTGCATTGCTGCAACAACACATGATGAATATTGATTATATTAGTGCAGTACATTGGTCATTTATGTAGAAGTTCTCTACAGCCGTGTCATTTGCACTGGCTTCTGCCCTATCTGTCCTCAACACATGGACTGTTTAGGGTGGGTCTCATCAGTTCTGTCCTTCACTGTGTCTAACCTGCTTTCACTGCTCCATTAATAATAAAGTGCTTTCTCTGGTGCTTGCATCTGGATATTGTGCTCATCTTCTTCAGCAAAGGATGGAATCGATGCATCTCTCACTCATTCTCATAGGTCGAGGAAACTTTTGCATTTTTGATGGATGTTCTCATGTGTTGTCTGTTGAGATCTGTTTACATATGCTTATTTTTTTCCACTAGGTATTTCAGTCTTGCATCCAAGGATGGGTAAGTGACTTTTTTTTGCCATGTTTATTTGGGGATTTATAGATACTATAGGTAAATATATATGTTAAATACCCTCAGAAAGTGGAAAGGTCAAGGGTTTTGATTCCCAGGGAACACATGAACTGATAAAAATCTATATATTGAATGCAATGCATGTCGCTTTGGGTAAAAGCATCTGCCAAAATGATGCATCTGCATCACTGTAAATGTGCTGTTCACACAAGTCAGTAACGTTGATACATCATACCACAGCATGAAGTCAGTTCTCCACAATCACATTACCACAATCCACTAACTACAAACAAACTCAATACTGACTGTCTTCATCTTCAACACTAGATCTACAATCAAAAAACTCTACTATGCCATTTTTCTCTTTTTAAATTATGTTTTCTGCCAAGGAGATTGTAAGATTGTCATATGCCAAATAAATGTTTAATTTACCAAGTGCTACTACTGAATATGCTTTCTATAGAGACAGATTCATATTGAAAAAATCTCTCATAAGGCAGTTTTTGTATTTGATTATATAGTTATGTTTGTATTTCATTGTTTAAATATAAATATTTAAACAGTGGCTGTCATGCTGAATGCACAAACTAATAAAAAGCTATATCTTGAATGCAATGCATGTAATTTTGGGTAAAAGCATCTGCCAAATGCATCATAAAATGTGTTGTTCACACACAAATCAATAACATTGTTGCATTATAGCATAGCATTAAGTCAGTACTGATCTAGCATTTCAAACCCAGTCTGTCAAACGTTTTGCATGTAAAAAGTGTGTTTGTGCATCATTATTTCCAATAATTTACACTTTCTTTGATATTTTGTGGTTTAATACAATGACATTCTGACATTTCTAAGCATGTGCTTAATGGTGCATGTGGGCCACTGGATCTGTGTTAAATACTTGGAGTTTCTGTTGCAGATGCTCTGGAAAAGCTTGATGAACCGGTTCTGTGGGGTCCGTCCATTGCATTAGAAAGGTCAGTTGTGGATTTCTTCTGTGAGATTCCTGGGAAACCGACAACGCTGTCTGTCCAATACGAGCTTTATGTCAAGACAAACCCGGATAAGTCGATTGGGGAGTACTCCTCGCTGTCTGGAGAATTTGCCACTTTTTATTTGATTACCGCCGAACAACATAATGGTCGACTCATCTGCAAGGCCAGCGGACACAATGACACAGATATTGAGAGCTCCTTCAGTAATGGACTGGACTTCAGAGTCATAGGTGAGTGGCGTAACATGAGTGTAATCCTATAAAGCAATTTTCTGTCCTCTAAATGATCAAATTTTGCTGTCGCACACAATCTTCTCATGTCTTCTGTCATATAACATATTATTGGAGATATAGAGCAACCACTATATATCAGTATCTGCTCTACTTTTATAAAGATCTCATTGATTTACATCACAAGCATCAGAATTTCATCAATAAAACGTCATATTCTCACTATATCAGACTATATGAGCCATAAAATCCTGATGATCAAATATGATAGTCGACAAAAAGCACATGCAAACTTTTTGTCTAAAGGTTCAGTTTGAAAAGAAAAATAGATTTTAGTCTACAGTCAGGCTTTACAAGGGTTAAAATACACCTTATAATATATTTGTCAAACAATACTGCAAAAAATGGTTTTCTTCCTTAGTATTTTTGTCTTGTTTTCTTGTATAAATATCTAGAAATTCTTGAATCAGGATGCATTTACGTGACAAGTAAAATGACTTAAGATATCCTGTCTTGTTTTCTGAAAATATTATCCAAATTCTGTTAGTTTTTGCGTAAAACAAACAAAAATATCTGACAATGGGATATGAAAAATAATCTTAATTCAAAGGCTAAACAAGATTATTTTTCTTACCCCACTGGCAGATATTTTTACTTGTTATAAGCAAAAATTTGGATAATATTTTCAGAAAACAAGACATAATATCTTAAGTCATTTTACTTATGTTTTCAAGTAAACACATCTTAATTCCCGAATTTGTAGACATTCATACTAGAAAACAAGACATAAATACTAAGGAAGAAAATCTTTGCAGTGCACTGTTCCACAGAATAAACAACCTCATGAAGAACTGTTCAGTTAATCTTTGCAATGCTTTCATCTTCTGTGTTTTGCAGTTCCAGTGACGGAAGTGAACATCATTTCACATCCTTCCATTGAGAGCATATGGGAAGGAGAAACTTTGACACTCCAGTGTGCAAAAACTAAAGGAACGTACGTCTCCTATGATTGGCTCTGGAACGACGCACCGGTTCAGATGCCGTACGACAGGAATAACGACACTCTGATCATCCACAGGGTTTCTGCACAAAATGCAGGCAATTACAAGTGTGTGGCGTCAAACCAATTCAACGACACGACGATCTTCAACTCCAGCAGTGATGTGACTGTGTACATCAACGGTTCGATCAGATCACAGTATAATCAATCAAGTTTGGAGTTGATAAGATGTTTAGTGTTTTTAAAAGAAGTCTCCTATCTCAGCAAAGCTGTATTTATTTGATCAAAAATACAAAAACAAATTTAAATATTTTTGTGATTTAAAATAACTATTTTCTATGTATCTGTTGAAATATAATGTATTTCTGTGATCTGCAGCTGTATTTCCAGCATCATTACTCCAGTCTTCAGTGTCACATGATCTTCAGAAATCATAATAATATACTGATTTATTATGAGTGTTGAAACTGTTGTGCTGCTTCATATTGTTTTTCGGAACATGTGATACTTTTTTCTTTCATTCTTTGATGAATACAAAGTAAAAAAGAACAGCATTTGTTCAAAATATCTTTTCTAGCAATATGAGTCTTTACTATGACTTTGTATTAATTTAACACATTCCTCCTGAATAAAAGTATTAATTTCTTAAAAAGAAAAAAAAAGAAAAAATTTCTGACCCCAAACTTTTGAATAGCATTGTATATTATAACACAAAATGTATTTTTGTAAATAAATGCTGTTCTTTTTAACTTTGTATTCATCAAAGAAAAAAGTATCACATGTTCCGAAAAACAATATGAAGCAGCACAACAGTTTCAACAGGATTTCTGAAGATCATGTGACACTGAAGACTGGATTAATGATGCTGAAAATACAGGTTCGATCACAGAAATAAATTCTATTTTAAAGCATATTCAAATAGGAAACCAATATTAGAAACTGCAATAAGATTTCACAATATTAATTTTTTTCTGTATTTTTGATCGAATAAATACAGCCTTGATGAGCAGAAGAGACTCCCTTAAAAAACATAAAAAATCTTACTGATTACAAACTTTTGAGCGGCGGTGTATATACTGTCACTTTTGATCAATTTAATGTGTCATTGATGAAAAAAGTATAAATTTATTTAAAAAAAGCTTACTGACCACAAAATTCTGATTTTTTCTAGAATATGTGTCAAAGCCTGAAATCTCCTTTGACGTTGTGAAGCATGACATTGGAGGTTATAAAGGCATCATCACGTGTCAGTCTAAGAAAGGAACTCCGCTCTACACCTTTAGTCTTTTGAACCACACTGACCTCATCGCCACCGAAACGACCGACGCAACCCGTGTGTTCTTTAACATGGCTATCGAGCTGAACCGTTACATGGGACAAGTGAGATGTAACGCCAGCAACGAGGGCAACTGGGTTCTGAGTGAACCGATCAGCTTGACCGTGGGTATGCAGCTCAATGAACCAAAAAAATGAACTAAATAGGCTTGAGTTTCAGAATTACATTTAAGGTGAGACACTACAGGCAAAAACATAGTTTTTTCATGCACTGGCCAGTTTTGAGATTTTGGTCTATTTTGATTCCATAACATGTCTAGTGGAAATAAAACTTGCAAAATAGGCATATATTTTATTGCACTTGCATCTGTAGATTTAAATTATAGTACATATCTTTTCCCTCAAAAAAAGTTTCTTTCTAAACTACAGCAGCACTTACATACACCAATATTTACAGATTTATTCATATCTATTTGAGGAGTTTGTTAATATATCATTCACCTGATTTTACACAATATTTTATTCCTCACATATGGAGAAACTTTAGATTTTTTTCTGGCTGTTGACAGTATTTTCCGATTTATGGAGTGATATTTTGCTTCCATAACTTGTCTTCTATCATAATGTAAAGAAAACATCCAAATTACAATTTTAAGTGTGTATTTTATTACACTTTATCTATATCTGTCTGTAGATTTCAATTGCAATGCACTTCACAAAGCACAAAAAAGTTGCTCAAAATGAGTTTTTTCTCCAATTCAGCAGCACTTACGTACACCAAACTTTACAGGTTTATTCCTCTCTATAACCTGAAGGTTTTTACTGAGGGGTTTGTTCATTTATCTTTTGCACTGATTTATACAACATTTTATTCCTAAAAAGATTGTGAAAATTATTTTTTCTGTATGTGTCACAGTATTTTCTGATTTATGGAGTGATAAAAAGAGAAATCCAAAATCCCCTCAGTAAAAACCTTTTACTCTAATGTGTCAATAAAATCAAACAAGAATTGTGAACCTGGCTTTATCCAGTATTCAGATTTATTTTCTGGAAATATATGCAAATTAGTGAATTTGCATGCAAAATTTAATGCAACAATTCAATTACATTTAATTATACAATTTTTATATTATAACATTTTTGGAAAGTTGTAATGCAATTTTTTTTTTCAAACAAAAAAAAAACTATAATGTACCTTTTGAAAAGGTACCACCCCAGTGACAGCTTTTGTACCTTTAATTCTGAGAGTGTACCCTATTCACCTGTGGGTTCTTGCCTTACGAATGTATTGTTTTGTCTTGTGTAACTGAAATAACATCTAACACCTGATGTCTCAGAGTCTGTAGGAGGCGCTGTAACGATGACGCCCTTCAAACACGTGGGTCTGGACTTCCAGGTGATTAGCGTTGAATTGCATTGTAAGGTGGAGCGGGGAACGTTTCCACATTACAGCTGGTTCCTCAACAACAGCAGGCTGCTGGGCCGAGGAGATTTAGTGGCCCGGTCAGATGAATCCGTTCTGGCTCTGTCTGTAGACCGAGACAACGCTGGATTCTACCATTGCCAAGCTTCAGATAGATTCGACAACAGCACCAGCATCTGCAGCCCAAAGATGCTGATCAGTAAAGAGGGTACAGAAGCCTGACACCAAACACTACACTGAATCACTTTAGAAAGGGGAATGTCTTTAAAACTGTGTCATCTCAGAGGCCGGTTGCATAAACTTAGCCTCGATGTTAAGACAGTGTCTTAAGATCTAGTTTGACCAAACTAGCAGTTAACCAAGGGGTAATCAGTCTTATATTTTGGATTCAACTTAGACTAATCTAAGTTTTACATCCCCAGGCTAAACAATGTTAATATTCTGAACTTCAAATAGTCGAATAGCTGCTATTCTCCCTGTTATGAAGAGTCTGGACTTATTTACAGTATATGCATTCAATAATATGATGTTTCTAAATTTTTTTTGTCTGTGTAACTTATTTTTTCATTCTTATCTTTTAAGGAACAAACTTAAACATATCACATATATTTGTACTTATATTAGTTATACAGGCCAAAATTTATTAAATTAACAAACATTATTAAAAAAATAAATCAAACATATACAAAATTTCTCTCTTGCTCTACATATACTGAAAATAAGTTAATTAAAACAATTAAAATAAATAATAATAATAATTATGATAACATAATAAAAACAAATGATAAAAATGTAGAAATTATGATGTTAATACTTGAATCCAACTAAGGGGAGTGGTACTTAAAGAAAGTCATATAAGTCATTTTTTTCCATTATATATTTGTTTAATTGTCCGTAATTTAATTTTATGTGACTGGGTTATTATGATGTGCTTGACAAATCTTGTAAAAAACTGAAAAATAAATAAACAAATAAATAAAATCAATACTGAACGAAAGGAGAACTTGAATTCAGACTTTTGAATTTGTCTCAAAACTTCTTCATAAAGTCATGTATGCATATAATTTTTTTTAGGAATACATTTTATATATATATATATTCATATTTTTTTGTAATATACGCATTTATAATTAGATTTTTATTTTACAATTATTTTTATTCATAAATTGGTGAATTGGAATGAAGATGTGTGTATGTATACATATATAATTTTATGAATAAAAAGAATTTAAAAATAAAAATACCTTTTATTTTTAATTGATTCTTATATTAAATGTGTATATTACAACGGAATATATGGATTATATATAAAACATAATTCTAAAAAAATATATTCATACATGAATTTTATGAAGAACAGTTTTGAGACAAGTCCAAATTCAAGTTCTCCTCTCATTCAGTATTGATTATTTGTTTCTTTTTTCATTGTTTGACAAGATTCGTCAAGCATATCATAATGTGTCTTAACTATAATTATGATGTGTTGCTACAGTCCCAAACATTCTGTCTGTCTGTATTTTGCAGCACTGAACACAGTCTCTCCTTTGGTTGTGATTGTTGTTTTCACCTCTTTTGCCCTGCTGAACGTCGCTGTGATTGCTTGCTGTATTTATGGAGTCGTGCTTCGTAAGTTAATCTATATATCACTCATTATAGCATATGTATCATTTGTTATGTGCAATTCATCACTGTTTTGACTGTAAAACTATACGCTCATTCTGACTAATGTTCTCAGGGAGAAGATATTCAAGAAAATACCCGTGAGTTTTCTATTTTTTTATAATACAAAGTCCTAAATCTTGCATAAAATCAAATGTATTGTTGAACTAATGCCTGCTTTTTATTTAAGACTCAGAAAAATGAGAATCACTGATAAACAGGAAGATGAGGAAGAGGAGGATGAAGATGATCTAGTGAGGATGCATTTATTATTGCTTCTCTTTTAGTTCATAAACAGACGTTTAGTAATGAATAACATAATGAACATTATCTATGTAAAATTACCTCAAAATTTGGCCAAAATGTGCATAATTTCTTTTCTTTGGAACACACCTTAAAATATTGTCTACTTGGTGGTAAATGATCATTTGTGTGTGATTCTTTTGTTTGAGATGTTGGAGAGTTACGAGGAAGATGTTGTCCAAGCTGACAGATTGAGTGACTCTGCTGAGGTATGAGTTGTTATTTATTATTTGATTTCTAGAAATCTTCAGTTCCGGTAGTTCTAGAGGTGTTTCAAACATTAAAATGGTCATTTTGTTCTGTTTGACAGGATGAAGACCAATCCGTGGATGAAACCGTTCTGTATGAAGGCACGGATTCAGAATAATTCTTGTGTTTTCTGGGAGTTTAATCAGATCCACTGAAACTGAAAGTGTTTGGTTCCCTTCACTTAGCCGTTGCATGTTATTCTGTTCAGACAAAGGTTTATTCAAACCGAAACAATAGACAAGCGCTCATGGGTTGACATGACTGTGACCAATCAGAAGCAAAGACGGCCAACAATGTGTCTACTGTCAGATTAATGTGAAATAAGAGCATGTTTCTACCTACTTAACTGTATTTTGGAGACAAATTTGTACCTAGAAGTGAGCTAAATCTGACAAAACCTCTTTATGGGATGTCCTAATTTGTAAAAATGTTACAAAATATATATAGGCAATTTTTTTCTTTTCAGAAAATGTTCTGTTAGATTATAATAGTAGTTGTATTTAGCTGTATGTGTAAACAATAGAAGTCTATGCAATTTAAACAAGTAGCTAGGCCTAAATGTGTGTGTTTGTGTTTGTGTGTGTGGTTTTGGGGAGGGAAAATTACAAATAAATACAAAAATATGTTTTGATAAAGCCAACCATGTACAATGTTCATTTTAATGACAAATTTAAACTTTTGATACAAAACAGATAATTAGTGCGTTGGTTCGAATGACTGTTGTGTCGCGGAGCCAGTAATGGATTTCTTCAAGAAGCAGAAGTTCCAGATGTCAAAATAAGACTTTATTAAACAAAGTAACAAAGCCGTGATAACGGTAACCGCATCTCATTCTCTGTCTGTCCGCTGACCTTTTTTACTACCCAAAATAGTTTTTTATTGGTTATGTCTGTCTGGTTTGCCACAATCAATTACTAGCCCACCTGGTCCATTTTTTAATGGTGGAATTTGGCCAGATCCGCCTTTTTTTTTTTTTTTACTTTTATTTTATGGCCTCCTATTGGTTGGAGGTGGTAACATGAGACATGCATCAAACTTGTTTACCTGTATCTGTCTTATTCTGGAAATTAGCCATAGGGTTATTTAGGTTCACCGGTACAATCCATTGGAAAACACCAGTACTGCCCAATGGATGGCCCCTTGAGACTCACCATCTGCATTAAGACATCCAGCATATTAATCAGCATATGGATTACATTCCTGACCATACATCATATTTTGAGTAAAATAATACCATATTGAGTAAATTACATAATATAAAGTAAAATAACACAATATGACCAGCTTTGTTTATCTACAGTGTCATGATTGTGTGTTAATATGCTTATTATTTCATTATTACACATTAAACTGTCTTAATTTAATCTATAATGATTTGTAGTAACTGAACTGATTGAATTTTGACTTAACGCCGAGAAGTTTGAATAATTTTAGCGAATCGGTTCTTTTGAACGGTTCGTTTTAACGGTCGCCATCAAAAAGATCCGGTTTAACGGAACGATTCACTCGCGAATCTGACACCTGTCTGTGAGGAAGCAGCTGCACCGGGAGTGTGTGTCCGTGTTGTGTTTTCAGCTGTCGCTTGTGTGTGTGTGAGAGTGTGTGAGTGTGTGTGTGTTTCATCAATGGAGTCGAACAGTGTGGCGTACGGAGCTTCGCTCGCCGGAGCGGGATTCGATCCAGTCAAATTCATCAAACAGCCTCAAACTATCATACGGTTCCTCAGCTGGGTGAGTTACATGTGTCACGCTCAAATCATCAGCTTCTTATGATTAATAATCGACAGCAGGATCAGGGTGAAATGGGTTTAAAACGTTCGTGAGTTTCTGTCAAAGTTATAAGCAAAACCAGTTACCTGGTATTTAATAATGTTCTCAAAAAGTTCAAAAATGTTACTTATGTATCTTTTTCTGAAACGTTTTAGTTGAATTAACCATCGCTACTTGTTTCAGAACGTTTCATATAAAAGTAACGTTCTCTTAATGAGAATAAAATGGAACGTTCCCTTAAATGTGTTCCTTAATGTTTGCATAAACCAAGAAAAATGTTTCGAAAACATTTAGAAAACTCGACGTTTTGAACATAACAGAAATAACGTTTTCATAACGTTAGTAAAACATATGCATTTTTGGTAGCTGGGTTAAGTTTAGAAAACAAACAGATTATTGGCTTTATCAGAGCTGCTTTTAAAGTCGTTTCATAATTGCTGATGAACTGAATCTGAATTGAGTTGAATAATAACTGCTTTACAGCTGCCATTTAGCGTCATAATTAATGCATTTCACAACATTAACACTGTTTTATGTGTATAAAGTGCTACAGAAATAAATATGACTTGACTTAATAGTGTAAATGTATAAAAGAGTCAATCTGCATGCTTTAATTTCAGGACAGAAATCAATCATCTGCCTTTTTTCGGACTGTTTCAGAATCATCCTACTGATTAACTTCTTCTTTTGTAGACTCTCTATCTCAGAAAACATCCTCAAATCTGCCAAATCCCTTGAAAGAGACTTTGTTCAAATGTAAATTCTCAGAATAGGAGCTAGATTGTGAGTTCACTAGTGTAAACGTGGTTAATTTAGCTGTTCAGGCATATAATATAAAGGGGCTTTCCATAGACGCTGAGAAAGGAGTGATTCATATCTAGTCCTGGTCTAGATGAGACTGCATCAGATGACCTTGTCAGCCATGTCTAGATTTGCTCGGGGTAATTTGTTTACGGCATCATACACATTTGCACAGCAGCAGTGTGCTTGGTTGTGTCTCTCTGGTCACTCAGTCAGTAGTTAGTTAGTTGTGTCTGTGATGCATCATGTGATTTAGTGCAGAAGTACTGAATGTCCCAGTGCTGACATGTAAACACGGCAGATGGCTTGTAATACGAGAGGCCTGCGACAGAACGGCGTAACACTTCTCCGTTTCTGTGTTTCTGCTACACTGATTCTGAAGTTTGTCTGATCTGTGTGACACATTTGCTGCCATGAAAACCCTTCAGCGGAGGCCTGTGGCCACGACCTCTTCCTGCTCTGTGTTTCTATCTTCCTCTCGCTGCATGCTCATCCATTTCATATGCATCTTTGCTTTATAATGTAAAACATATAAATTATTACACTTGTCAGAAGGCTGCAGCTCTTCCACAATAACATGAAACTCATACAGACACATGCTTTTAACATTAAAGTGTGAGTTCACCCTAAAATGACAATGTCAAACAATCCTTTGCAGTGAATGGGTGCCGTCAGAATGAGAGTCCAAACAGCTGATAAAAACACCACAATAATCCACACCACTCCAGTCCATCAGTTAACATCTGGAGAACACAAAAGCTGAGACAAATCCATCAAGACACTTTTAATGTCTAAAATACTAGTTCATAATCCATAATAACTCTTCCTCCAGTGAAAAAGTGTTCTGGTCTGAATCAGGAGAGAAATCTGCACAGATCAAGCAGTGTTTACAAGACAAAACAGCTCTAAACAAATATGTGGCTGGATTTTGATGTGAGAGACAAGAGGAAATGTACTTTTTCACTGGAGGAAGTATTATTATGGAATATGTATTTGAGTTAAAAACATCTTAATGCTGGATTTGTCTCAGCTTTTATCTTCTCCAGATGTTAACTGATGGACTGGAGTGGTGTGGATTATTGTTTTTATCAGCTGTTTGGACTCTCATTCTGACGGCACCCTTCAGTGCTCTAATTACAAAAACGAATATCTTATAAATTACTGTTGTTCTGTAAAAAAAAAAAGAAAAAGATTATAAAATAGTCTTATTTTATCTTAAATTCTTCACTTTCAAACATTCAAATCCTTGGTGAATCTTGGTGAAATTCTGTAAATGTCTGCCTAGAGAAATGTTTATTGCACCCTCATTGGGAAATTCTGAGCTAATATTTAGAGAGAGCGTTGCTTCTGAAAATGTGAAGATCTGGTTGTTTTATTTCTGCTTTTATGTTTGATGCAGCTTTCACTTCTCTTCATGTCAGGTGTTCGCCATTGTGGTGTTTTCCACCATAACCGCCGAAGGTTACGTGAACAGCAACGTTGAAGCCCAGGTGAAGTGCGTCTTCAACAGGAATGAAGAGGTTTGTCATTATGGCGTGGGTATCGGCGTCATTGCCTTCCTGGCCTCCTTCGCCTTCCTATTGGCTGATATGGTCCTGCCTTCGATGAGCAATGCTCAGGAGAGGAAGTATGTGGTGATGGCTGATCTGGGCTTCTCAGGTGAGACGTTCAAGTCGTTTCTGCATCAGTGATCAAGGTTTATATTAGCTTCCTCAGAGCTGTCTGTTCCGTTTGTGGAAACTCTGGTTGCGTTTTGTGAAGTTCTTTTTTACATGTCACTCAGATGGCCTCTTCCTGTGTGAATGTGTGAGATGCCAAACGCTTCAATTCTACTTGTTTTTTCACTTATATTTAAAAAAATGCTAATTTAAATGACAGTTGATGTATATCAGGGTTATTCTAGTTAACTCAATCCATAAGAAAAACATTTGTTACTTGAAATAAAATAAACATTATCTGGAATAAAATAAAATATTATAAAAAACATATTTGATTTCAGATAGTTGCCATGGCAACATTTCTCATTTTCATTTAGTTTAAGTACGAAAAATCATAATAAATAAACTAAAACTTAAAAATAAAAATGAATAAATGGTATATTACTGCTGTCAAATGATTAATCGCGATTAATCGCATCCAAAATAAAGGTTTTTGTTTACATAATATATGTATGTGTACTGTGTATATTTATTATGTATAATATAAATACACACACATGCATGTATATATTTCATAAAATATGTTATGTTATGTTTATATATTAAATATATTTATATTATAGACATGGTATATAGACATTTAAAAAACTAATAAAAATGACAATCTACTACAAAATTACTAAAACTTTAATTAAAATTAAAGTGAAAATAAAATCTAAAATTAACTCTTATTCAAATTCATAACAAAAACTGTATATGATACCCATATATCAATGATGATTGTGAAGTCTTTTGGTTGCATTTTATTTTGGCTAAAAGGCCATTATCCACAATCATATTCATAGTCCCCAAATATAAACCAGGAGTCTCTGTAGATTAAAATAATCCAAAATTATAATAATTAAAATAAAATCAAATAATTCAATTTCAACATTCCAAAAGCTTAATGAAGTTTAATGTTCTTCAGGGTTCCTGCTCTTTTTAATTAATGAATTTAGATGACTTTTCCAGTTGTTCATGAATAATTTAATAGGGTTTTTAAAAATATTTTTACTCACAATTTCTACCTGAAAAAATATTTTAGAGATTGGCAAAACTAGATAAATATACATTTATTATAAAAATGCCTGTTGTATTTTAAAATTCTATTAATTTCATGACTTTTCCAGGTCTAGAAATCTTTTAAAATGAGGCTTCCTCATATCCAGATTTTCCAAGTTTCTTCAAAGATAAACGTATATAAAATGGATAAAAAATATGGATTATCTTGATTTTTGTTGTTTTATGATATTTTAATGCTTGTTTTGTCTTATTTTAAATCACTTTAAGCTCAGCCCCCTTATTGCACGGTTTGTAACCAAAGTTTATTTAATTTAATCACTGACCTATTTTGTCAACTTTTTGTTTTAATATTAATATATTTTAATACTATTGCAGTAATAGTTCACCCAATGATCATTCAGACTAGTGAAATTAAAACATCCAGAGTACACAAGTGTTTAATTTATTGCACTTCATCTATATGCGTCTGTAGATTTCAATTACAATACATATCTTTGAAGTCGCTTAAAGTTGTTTTTTTTCAAAATATGTTTTTTCCTCCACCTCAGCGGCACTTACATGCACCAAACTTTACAGTTTTATTCCTATCTATATTCTGAAGGTTTTTACTGTGGGGTTTGTCCATATATCAATTACCTGATTTTATACAACATTTGATTCCTAAAAATATAATGAAAATGTAGTTCTTTTTCTGGCTATTGACAGTATTTTCTGATATATTGAGTGATATTTTGCTTCTGTAACATGTCATCTTTCATATTAATGGGAAAAAAACCATCCAAAATACGAGTGTTTATTGTGTTTATTTTAAGACATTTTATCTATTTGTATCTGTAGATTTCAATTACAATACAGTTCTTTAAAAGTTTTTTCTCCACTTTAGCAGCACTTCCATACACCAAACTTTACAGTTTTATTCCGCTCTATATTCTGAAGGTTTTTATTGTGGGGTTTGTTCATATTTCAATCACACTGATTTATACAACCTTTTTTTACCTGTTCATTCTGTCATCATGCCATTCCAAACCCGTATGATTTTTCTTCTGTGTTTTCTGTGTGTGAACGGTTTCTTTCATGGTTGATTTGTTGTCTGAAGAGTCTCTGATTGTCTAATCAATGAAACGGTCATGACTCGTGTCTGTGTTCTCTGTTGATCAGGTGTCTGGACGTTCCTGTGGTTTGTGTGTTTCTGTTTCACGGCGGATCAGTGGTCAAAGACCCAAGACATTAGCGGCATCCCTACAGACGCCGCCCACGCCGTCATCGCCTTCTCATTCTTCTCCATCGTGTCGTGGGTGAGTGTGTGTGATCTGTCTGATGAACTGATGGATATTTACTTCAATAAAACCACTTCAACTTGCCTAAAGTTGCATAAAGTCATTTTCTCAAAATGAGTCTGTTTCTCCACTTTAGCAGCACTTACATACACCAAATTTTACCGTATTATTGCTATTTATATTCTGAAGGATTTTACTGAGGGGTTTGTTTGTATATCATTCACCTGATTTTATACAACATTTTATTTCCAATTTTTTTTTTTCTTTTCTGGCTGTTGACAGTATTTTCTGAATTATTGAGTGATATTTTGCTTCCATAACTTGTTTTCTTTCATACTAGTAGGAAAAAATCCAAAATACACATTTAAATGTTTTATTTTGACACTTTATCCATTTGCGTCTGTAAATATTAATTATAATGCAATTGCTTAAAGTCGTTTTCTGAAAATTTGTTTGTTTCTCCACTTTAGCAGCACTTACAACAAAACTTACAGTTTTATTAATATCTATAATCTGAAGGTTTTTACTGAGGGGTTTGTTCATATATCATTCACACTGATTTATACAAAATTTTATTCTTAAAAACATGGTGAAAATATATTTGCTTTTTGTCTGCTGGCATTATTTTGATTTATGGAGGGATAAAAAGAGAAATCCAAAATCCCCTCTGTAAAAAAACTTCAATCTTTAGATGGGAATAAAACTGAAAGTTTTGGTGTATTTAAGTGCTGCTGAAGTGGAGAAACAAACTCATGGCCTTTAAAGATATATACATTGTAACTGATATTATTGTAATTTACAGACTCAAATAGAAAAACTGCAATAAGATGAAACACTACAGGCAAAATCATAATTTTTCCATGCACTGGTCTATTTTACATCCATAACATTTCTTCCTTCAGAGTAGTGGACAGAGAACATCCAAAACACACATTTAAGTGTTTAATTTATGAAACTTTCTCAATTTGCGTCTGTAGTTTTCAATTCCAATCCATATCTATAAAAGTTTTTTCCTGCACTTCAACAGCACTTACATACACCAAACTTTACAGTTTTATTCCTCTCTATATTCTGAAGGTTTTAACTGTGGGGTTTATGCATATATTGATCACACAGAATTATACAACATTTTATTCCTAAAAACATGGTGAAAATGTTTATTTACTGTCTCTTGACAGTATTTTCAGATTTTTGGAGTGATAAAAAGAGAAATCCAAAATCCCCTCAGTAAAAACCTTTGACTGTAACCTGTCAACAAAATCAAACCAGAATTTTGAGTCTGGCTTTATCCAATATTCATATTTATTTTCTGAAGAATGCAAATTAGTGCATATGTAAACATATTCTGACACCTTCAAAATTTCTCACATTATGAGAGTTTATTTGCTATAGTTTAGAAAATGGTAATAAAATATAAATATGACTGATAAAATATAAATATAACAGTGTCAGAACAAATTCATCTTGATAATGTCAGATAAGTTTGATAGAAAGGTATGTAACAAAATATGTTCAGGTCAAAGTGTCAAATAAATTTTTTTATCAATTTTACTGGTCCAATGTATGAAGAATTTTGGGGTATAATATGTCAGAGTTTACTTTATTTTGCTATCCTCCCTTACATAAATGAACTATAGGGTCCTGCACCCACTAGTAAAAAATTATATCTGGTGTCTGAATAATTTTAGGTTATTTATTTATATATATATATATATATATATATATATATATATATGTATATATATATGTGCATATGTATAGTGAAAATTGATTAGTGTGTATAGTGAAATTGATTGGTTCACATTTTCACCCTGTTCTCCTGTGGTGTCTTGCAAAAAACAAAATTTATAAAAAACCTTGACTATTATAAAAGGGTTAGCTCACCCAAAAATGACAATTAGCCTGTGTTTTACCCTCGAGGCATCCTATAGGTATATATGACTTTCTTTCAGATGAATCCAATTGGAGTTATATTAAAAATTGTCCTGGCTCTTCCAAGTGTTATCATTGAAGTCAGCGGGTGTTTCTGTTCAACAGTCCAAAAGACGTCAAATAAAGCGCATGCATCCATAATAAAAATGTGCCTAACACAACTCCAGGGTGTGTATAAAGGCCTCCCGTAGCGAATCCATGCGTTTTTATAAGAAAAATATCCATATTTCAAATGTAATAAACACTTCTCTCTCACTTCATCTAACTGTCATACGCGGAAGCAGTTCTGGTGAATGAGGTGATGATGAACGTACTTTATGGATGAACACGCTTTATTTGACTTCTTTTGGACTGTTGAACAGAAACACCCATCCATTGCAATGATAAAGCTTGGAATAGCCAGGACAATTTTTAATATAACTCCGATTGGATTCGTCTGAAAGAAGAAAGTCATATACACCTAGGATGCCTCGAGGGCGAGTAAAACACAGGCTAATTTAAATTTTTGGGTGAACTAACCCTTTAAGTTCAAAACCCACTTGATTGACAGTCGAATCTCTCATCTTCTCAGGGAGCGTTAACGTACTTCGCCCTGATAAGGTTTCGTCAGGGCATTACAGACATGACCCAGAACTACACCGATCCGCCAGCGGACCCCACATCACCGTATCCCACCACCTACGCGCCGCCCACATATCCGTCCTTCCAGAACACCGGTCAAGACATCTTCCAGCAGCCGCCCATCTCACCGAACCCTGACCCATCCGACCAGAGCAGCTATAAGCCACCTATCTACTGACCCCTGACCTGCACAGAAACCTGAAACACAATACCAGGTCACGTGACGCCCCAGGCAGCCAATAGGAGGCTGTTTGGTATCTTACATGTGGCCTTAAATGTGTAAATATTTTTATTTTTTTTATGTGGCTGTAGATAAATTCAGATTTGCACTGATGAGCTGGAATAAAACAATAAGTTATTGTGGAGCAGGTCTGTTGCTCACACTGGAATCACTGCAGCTTTTGTGTGTTTTGTTAACGTTTTCCCAGCTGAATGTGTAGGAATGTGGCGGAAACTAAAAGAGCCCATTGACCCCGTTTACTAATTGTGTTAGCTGTGCTATTCACTTTAGAAACGTGGTAGTTACCAGATTACATCCAGTCAAGCTGCAATGGAGGTTTTGGGTTGTAAATGAGGCTGTTATGGTGCTTTTATTTGCTTCCAAATCTGAAAACATCTGGTTTAATGTAAAAAACTGATTCTCGAGGGACTGGTTTTGGATGTGAAAACGTTCACTGATCTACATAAACACACTGTGATGCTGATCTCTGGTGCTGTTTGATCTGTTTTTCTGGTTTACTAGCCTTGCAGCATTGATTTGAACTTTATCCATTACACATGTGCATTTAGAAAAAAAAATCAGAAATTCATTGATTTATTTTCAATGTTTGATTTGCAGTTTGCTTAATGGGTTTAGCATTTAATTTTTGTGCGTCTTCAGATTACATTTTTTGTTGTTGCTGTCTTTAAACTCAGTTTTCTCTGAATAACCAGATTTTTTTTTTTTAAGTGCAGCTAAAAACAAAAACAATGGTATTCTAAATAAAAATAAATAAATGCAACTGCTTGGATAAGAAATGTCATTTTTAGATATCTATGAACTGGGTTTTTGTGGGTCTTAAGTCTTAATTTGCCCTTTCAGAGACTTAGGCCTTAAAAAGCTTTTAATCAAAGCATAAAGTTTTAAATTCATAAAGCCATGGCGTTGCATTGCAAAAAAAAAAGTCTTCAGCATTTTTGTTTTCCAAATACAAATATCTAAACATCCTCAAATCAAGGTCCATTTACCTGAAATGCAAATATAAAATGAATTGAGTTTATGCTTAAAACAAGAACAAATGATCTGTCAGTGTGGAAAGAAACCTTGTTTTTTTCCTATTAAGTAGATTTTTCTGAGACCATTTGCATATATTTGTTTTAATCATAAACGTCAATTTTGATCAATTTCACAGAAAACAAGACTTCTGCATCTCATCTAGTCGTCCTACAAACCCAACGTTCGTATATTACAAATATTTCTGGCTCTTTGATGAATTTTATCCTGTATTCCGCTAAATGCATGAATGCAAAAATATTTCTGTTGTAACATGCACACGAAAAGCAACACTGAAAACCCATACCAAATCCCTTTATTTACTCCCATTTTAATCACTATACATCACATATTGGCAGTTTTCCATGGTGTCAGCTGGGTGTTCTGTTACACAATTATAAATTAGTTTAAAATCCTTTATGTACAAATGATTGACTCGTTTTAAAACTGAAAATACAAACACACCAAATTTCGCTGGACCTGCTTTAAACTAAAGGTTAAAGTTATTATATACAAAGAAACCAATAGCAAAAAAACATAAAAATACAAGCAAACACACAAATCAGGTGCTAAATTGTCACTCTAGAGAGTTAAATCTGTGTAGTAACAGTGCTACTGTAATACACTGCAAAAAAAGATTTCCATCCTGATTCAAGAATTTAGATATTTATATTAGAAAACAAGAATACCAAGGAAGAAAATATTTTTTTGCAGTGATGAGATATTTTCATAAATGAAGGGAAGCGAAGAGTTTTCGTGGAGCGCTTTGATTGGGCTGTTTTCCTGCCATCACATGCGGCAGCGTCTCCTCTCTCTGCGGATCGCAGTTCTCCTTACACACCGCGAGCCCTCCGTAACACCCTCGACACACAGCGTGATACTTATCAGCTCCGCCGATCACCTCCACCTGAGGAAACCAAACACAAGATGCCGTGAGGTCTCACTTCTGCTGACAGAATGAGGATGTGACACGGAGCGAAAGTAAAACACCGTCAGACCGCAGCGCGAGTTTGTCCAGACGGCACAATTCTTCAGTCATCTGGAGGGATTTTTGTCCTCACCTCTTGTTCAGCTCCGAGTCTTTTAGTGTAAGCGGCTTCTTTGAAGCACTGCATGCAGACGGCGTTCAGTTTGACCACGCTCTCCGCTAGAGGCACCAGATTCAGGATATTACCGAAGGGCTGCACAGACACAAGGGTCAAAGGTCATCAACACTGCTCAATATTTATAAATTTTATAATTTTTTAAAATATATTTATATAAATATCATATAAAGTTAGAGAAATAAATATTTATATATTAACAATTATGTAAATAAGTATTTCTACAAAATGTATATTTATATATATAAATTGTAGAAATACTTATTTACATAATTATGTGTATTTAATTTATATAAATACTACATTTTTAGAAATATATATTCCATACTCCTGTACGTGTGTGTGTGTGTTTGTAGTAGTAGAATATTTATTTAATGCCATGTCAGCATCTTAGGCTATTTTCATGGCAAAAACTATTTAAAAAAATACAAGTATAACAAATACAATAAAAACCAACAAACA